>NW_024423786.1:33104294-33151854 GCF_017311325.1 Ursus maritimus
ATCTCCAGTGCCGTCCATGTTGTAGCAAATGTTGAGAACTCATTCTTTCTGATTGCTGAGTAATATTCCATTGTATATATGGACCACAACTTCTTAATCCAGTCATCTGTTGCAGGGCATCTCGGCTCCTTCCACGATTTAGCTATTGTGGACATTGCTGCTATGAACATTGGGGTGCATATGGCCCTTTCTCTTCACTCACGCCTGTATCTTTGGGGTAAACACCCAGTAGTGCAATGGTCTGATCATAGGGTAGCTCAATTTTTAACTTTTAAGGGACCTCCACACTGTTTTCCAGAGTGGCTGTACCAACTTGCATTCCCACCAACAATGTAGGAGGGATCCCCTTTCTCCACATCCTCTCCAACAATTGTTGTTTCTTGCCTTGTCAATTTTTGCCATTCTAACTGGCGTAAGGTGGTATCTCAGTGTGGTTTTGATTTGAATTTCCTTGATGGCTAATGATTTTGAACATTTTTTCATGTGTCTGTTAGCCATTTGAACATACAGTGTAATACTAATTTCAGGTGAACAATGTAGTGATTGAACATCTTCACACGTCACCTGGTGTGCATCAGGACAAGTGCCCTCCTTCATCCCCATCACCTCTTTCACCCCCACCCCCACCTCCCCTCTGGTCACCAGCAGTTTGTTCTCTCTAGTTAAGAGTCTGTTTCTTGGTTTGCCTCTCTTCCCCCCACCCCACCTTTGCTCATTTGTTTTGTTTCTTAAGTTCTACATATGAGTGAAATTGTATGGTATTTGTCTGTCTTTGACTGACTTATTTCGCTTAGCATGATGCTCTCTAACTCCACCCACGTTGTTGGAAATGGCAAGATTTCATTTTTTTTTATAGGCGGACTAATATTCCATTGTGTGTGTGCGCGTGTGTGTATGTATGTATGTGTATATATATGCACACATTTGTATATATGTGTGTATATATATACACACACACACATATATATATATATATATATTTGGGCTGTTCAAGTATATTCATCAGTCGATGGACACTTGGGCTGTTTCCGTAATTTGGCTATTGTAGATAATGCTGCTATAAACATCGGGGTGCGTGTATCCCTTTGAATTGTATTATTTTTATTCTTGGGTAAAGAGACATGAAAAGATGCTCAACATCACTGATCATCAGGGAAATGCAAATCAAAACTACAATGAGATATCACTCAGTTTGTTCTCTCTAGTTAAGAGTCTGTTTCTTGGTTTGCCTCTCTTCCCCCCACCCCACCTTTGCTCATTTGTTTTGTTTCTTAAGTTCTACATATGAGTGAAATTGTATGGTATTTGTCTGTCTTTGACTGACTTATTTCGCTTAGCATGATGCTCTCTAACTCCACCCACGTTGTTGGAAATGGCAAGATTTCATTTTTTTTTATGGCGGACTAATATTCCATTGTGTGTGTGCGCGTGTGTGTATGTATGTATGTGTATATATATGCACACATTGTGTATATATGTGTGTATATATATACACACACACACATATATATATATATATATTTGGGCTGTTCAAGTATATTCATCAGTCGATGGACACTTGGGCTGTTTCCGTAATTTGGCTATTGTAGATAATGCTGCTATAAACATCGGGGTGCGTGTATCCCTTTGAATTAGTATTTTTTATTCTTTGGGTAAAGAGACATGAAAAGATGCTCAACATCACTGATCATCAGGGAAATGCAAATCAAAACTACAATGAGATATCACTTTACTGCTGTCAGGATGGCTAAAATCAACAACACAAGAAACAACAGGTGTTGGTGAGGATGTGGAGAAAGGAGCACCCTCTTGCACTGTTGGTGGGAATGCAAACTGGTGCAGCCACTGTGGGAAAGAGTGTGGAGGTTTCTCAAAAAGCTAAAAATAGAACTACCCTGCAATCCAGCAATTGCACTACTAGGTATTTACCCAAAGAATACCCTCCCTATTAAAAAGTTGTGGTCAAACACACATCACATATTTACCATCTTACCATTTCAGGTGTACAATAATTAAGTACATACACAATGTTGTGTATCTGTCACCACTATCTAATTCCATGATGTTTTCATCACCACAAAGGAAATTGTGTACGCGTTAAACAGTCACTTCCCACGCGCTCTCTTTCCCCCAGCCCCTGGCCACTGCTAGTCTGCTTTTAGTCTCTATGAATTTGCCTCTTCTGGGTATTTCATTAAATGGAATCCTACACGATGTGGCCTTTTGTGTCTGGCTTCTTTCACCTTGCATAACGTTTTCCAGGTTCTCCATGTCATAGCATGTGCAGTACTTGGTCCTTTTGAATAACATCCCATTGCAGGCATTATAACACCTTTTGCTTATCCATTTTCATTTAGCAGTGGATGGAACTGAACACATACCTTTTTGGTGGTTACTAGAGTACCAGGTATTTTGCTACGTGCTTGCTCCTGAGTCTATAAAGAGCCCTTACATATCAGTAACAAAAAAAGAACATCCCTTTTATAAATGAGTAAATGACCTGAACAAACATTTTACAAAATGCGAACTACAAATACAATCATTTCATGGGTTTAAAAAAATAATTGCAATCTCTTCTTTTTCGTTCATTCTGGAATTAGTTTGATTAGAGTAGTTCTATATTATTTAGGACCAGATTATAGACATCCCATTGTTTGGGATAGTTTCCATTTGGGAAAAATTTCATTTGTTGCTCTATTCAAGTAAAGATGTGACCTGAAAATAACTTCCAGAGACAATTTTCCAGAGACTACATCCCTAAAGCCTTTGAGAAATACTTTTTTCTTCCAAATTTTTCTTTTCTTTTTTTTTTTTTAAGGATTTTATTTATTTATTTGACAGAGACAGAGACAGCCAGCGAGAGAGGGAACACAAGCAGGGGGAGTGGGAGAGGAAGAAGTAGGCTCCCAGCGGAGCAGGGAACGTGATGTGGGGCTCGATCCCAGGACTCTGGGATCATGTCCTGAGCCGAAGGCAGACACTTAACTGAGCCACCCAGGTGCCCCATGTGTTGTTTTTCTATAACTGGGCTGTCCGGTATCTTAGACACATGCTACATACTGCTGCTGAGCACTTGAAACATGGCTAGTGCCAATTAAGATTGATGTAAGAGCAAAATACTCATTGGATTTTTAAGAATTAATTAATTTAACAGAGAGAGAGAGAGAGCATGAGCGGGAGGGGGAAGGGGCAGAGGGACAGGGAGAGAGAGAATCTTTAGCAGGCTCCTTGCTCAGCCCAGAGCCAGATGCGGGGCTCGATCTCATGACCCCAAGATCATGACCTAAGCTGAAATCAAGAGTCCGACACTTAACCAAATGAGCTACCCAGGCGCCCCAGCAAAAGACTCATTGGATTTTGAAGATGTGAAAAAATGTAAAATATCTCTAATATCTTTTTTCTATTACATATTGAACTGATAATAGTATCTGGATATATTGAGTTAAATAAACTATATGACTAAAACTAAACTTACCTGTTTCTGTTTACCGTTTTAATGCGACTAATAAAAAGTTTAAAATTACGTATGCAGCTCGCATGATGTTGCTACTGGACAGTGCTGTTCTAGAAAACAACTGCGGAGGGATAGAAAATGGAGAAAAGAAGTCTGCATGGACACTTGCGACTTCTGTGCCTTCAGAAAGTGCCCCGTGAGCGAGGCTGCAGTGGGTCTGGACGCCTGCAGCAGCCTCCCAGCTGGTCTCTGCCTTCATTCTGGACCCCTCAGCCGTCTTCACTTCCCCCTAGCCAGTGGGATCAAAATCGCATGTCATTCCCCACTCTGTAGCTTCCGTGGAGCCCCCTCAGCCCACGGCCAAGCCCCCAACCCAAGCCTTTAAGGTTCTGCCCTGTCCAGCTCCGGCCGCCTCTTCAGCCTCATCTCATGCCTGTCTGCCTCCTTCCCGGTCTGTCGAGGCCCTTCAGTAAACATGACCATGATTTTCATTGCACAATACATTTCCATCATAAAGATTGAAAAATACATAATGTAAAAGATGATGTCCACATCTGTGCTTCCCACCCCCCACCCTGGCTGCACACATCATCCATCACTGTCAACAGCTGGGCACATGCCCTTCCAGGGCCCTCACTCAGCGTACACAGCTCATTGTGCACGTGCGTGAGCGTGAGAGTGTGTGTGTGCGTGTGTGTAAACATAAATGGGTTTATGTGTTGTCCTGCTTCTTTTTCCACATACTGTATTTTATGGACTTTGCTGGTGAAGGCATTGTCTTTAATGGATGCCTCAGTATTTTACTATATGGCTGTGCCATAATTTATTCATTTGTTTATTACTGTTATTAATTATAAACTGTTTCACCCATATAGCAAAATATAGGCTATTATAACATTCATCTCTGTACCTACCATTTAGATTTAAGAAACATGATTTTGTCCTATTGGCTTCAGAATTTTTATGTGAATAGATGGGACATTACAGGTAGAGAGGAAGTCTCACGTGGGTCCCACTCCCGTCCCTTTTCCTTCTCAATCCCCAGAGAGAACCTCTCTGCTGTGGTTGATAAAACCTTTTCATCTGTAGTCTTAACTACGCATATGTGTGGCTATCAACAATAGAGTGTTATTTTGTGAGATTCTAAATAGGATTATATCATATATCATGCATATCTCCTGCCACTTGGATGTCCTTTCTCTCTCTCTCTCTCTCTCTCTCTTTTTTTTTTTTTTTTTTGGAGATTTTTCACTAGTATATTGTCCTACGGGGTCTTCCACTGCAAAAAATAAATAGAGCTTCATTTAAGCTATCCTTTATTGGCAGATGTTTAAGTTCTTAAGATGTTTAAGATGTTAAGTTTAGCTTCCAGTTTTTACAACATGACATCTCTCTTTTGCATCTTAACTCTTGACTCTTTTAACTTTAGCAGTCAGTTTGGCCAGTTTTGTCAATTTTGGTAATTTTTGCAAAGATCACCTTTATACCTCCTGCATTTTTTGCTTGCTTTTCCCATGGCCTGGCCTGTTGGTCCCTGTCTTATCACCTGCTTGAGTCCCTTATCTCTGTCAGGTCACAGGGAGGCCTCATTTCCTCTGGGAGGTCCTTCTGGCTCCCCAAGTGATTGAGCCCCTTTGGCACTCCCTACTACCACTCTTTTTTTTTTTTTTTTAAGACTTACTATTCTCTCTCTCTCTCTCATTGTCCTTTTGTAAGTTTCACGAAAGCAGACACCAGATCTGTGTTGTTCACTAATGTAATGTAACTGTATCTCTAATGTCTGGTACTGTGTCTGCCCTATAAGGTGTTCTTTTTTTATTTTTTAAAGATTTTATTTATTTATTTGTCAGAGAGAGAGAGGGAGTGCACGAGAACACAAGCAGGGAGAACAGCAGAGGGAGAAGAAGCAGACTCCCCGCTGCGCAAGGAGCCTGATGTGGGGCTCGATCCCAGAGCGGCAGCCATGGCAGGAGTGAACAAAGCTGAGTATGGCCGTACGGACTATGGAAACATGTTACTGGGGGATGCCTTGGTGCTTTTGTTGTAACAGACGAGCCAGACTGCGGAGCTTTCTATTTGGCAAACTACCTCTTCACTGAGAGCTTCTCCACAAAGAATTGGGTCTTCACCGGGCTAACCACCTGCCAGTCCATCCTCGATCAGGTATCACACACAGAACTAAGAAGCATTTACCTGAAAGAGACTGTCACTGTCTTAAGTAGTTCAAACAGAATAAAAATACCTGGCATGGGGCGTCTGGGTGGCTCAGTCAGTTGAGCGTCTGCCTCGTAATTTCGGCTCAGGTCGTGATCTCAGAGTTGTGGGATCGGGCCCCGTGTCGGGCTCCGTGCTCAGAGGGGACTGTCTTTCTCTCTCTCTCTAAAATTGAATGAAAAATTACCTGGCACAGGTGATACCATATTCTGCACTAATCTTTCTTACAAAATGTAGCTTTTTGGCTTTCTTAGTAATGCTACAATTGTCTCCATGGAAAGGGAGAAGTAAAACAAAAGAAATAAAAGGAACGTTTTGTTAGCATGCTGCCCTGAGTTGAGAATTAAGACATTAAAATATTTAAAACATAACGCAACATGCTGGCAAAGGTGGTACTCTTTGGAAGGGAAATAGAGTGGGGGACAGAAAATTAGGGAATGGAGGGGATCACTTTTCATGGTTACATTGTGTTCATATTTGTGGTCATGTTGTTGTCTAATACAAATATGGCAGGTTGAAGCCTTTGTTTTGTTTTACTTCTATTTTATCCAACGTGTAAGAATTAGTGCGAATTTCACTGGCTGTCCAACATGAGCCTTACCGATGATAATGATAAGTAACATTCCTTCTTACTGTGTTAAAGAAGGAGTCTTCAGGATGCTCCTCCTTACGATGAATTGTGAGAGGTCAGTAGTAACCTAACACTACGTCACAATGCCCACATCATTCACCTCACCGCATCTGATCAAATAGGCATTTTATCATCTCACAGCATCGTAAGAGGAAGGGCGATACAGTACAATAAGGTATTTGAGATAGGCCACATTCACATAACTTTTATTACTATATATAGTGTTACAATTCTTTTTTGGGGGAGTGGAGGGGGGAGAGGGAGAGAGAGAATCTTAAGCAGGCTCCATGCTGGGTGTGGCTGTCGTGTGGCTCAAGCCCATGACCTTGAGATCATGACCTGAGCTGAAATCAAAAGTCGTTCACTCAACCGATGGAACCATCCAGGGTTCCTCTGTTATAATTCTATCTTACTAGGCATTATTGTTGTCATCCCCTTACTCATTCATAAATTAAACTTAATTATAAGTGCGTACGTATAGGAGAAAACATAGCATGTATGGGGTTCAGTCATATCCGTTGGTTCAGGGAGTCTTGAAATGTACCCTAAGAAAATTGAGCTACCCTATGATCCAGCAATTGCACTACTGGGTATTTACCCCAAAGATACAGACGTAGTGAAGAGAAGGGCCATATGCACCCCAATGTTCATAGCAGCATTGTCCACAATAGCTAAATCGTGGAAGGAGCCGAGATGCCCTTCAACAGATGTCTGGATTAAGAAGATGTGGTCCATATATACAATGGAATATTACTCAGCCATAAAAAAGAACAATTTTTCAACATTTGCTGCAACATGGACGGGACTGGAGGAGATAATGCTAAACGAAATAAGTCAAGCAGAGAAAGACAATTATCATATGGTTTCACTCATTTATGGAACATGAGAAGTAGGAAGATTGTTAGGAGAAGAAAGGGAAGAAGAAAGGGAGGGTAAACAGAAGAGGGAAGGAACCATGAGAGACTATAGACTCTGGGAAACAAACCAAGGGCTTCGGTGGGGGGGAGGGGGATGGGATAGGCTGGTGATGGGTATTAAGGAGGGCACGTATTGCATGGTGCACTGGGTGTTATATGCAAGTAATAAATCATGGAACTTAAAAAAATAAATTTAATAAAAAAAAATAATAAAGCTCTGCATACAATGTGGAGCTAGAACTCACAACCCCAAGATCAAGAGTCACTGACTGAGCCAGCCAGGTGCCCCTGAACATACCTTTCGTGCAGAAGGGGGCTACTGTAAAAGCTAATTTGAGCATCCATGAGTGCCAGATTCTCTGCCATTTTATATAGTATATTAATGCTTCAATTTTGTGAAGAGAGATTATTATCCCCATTTTACAGACAAGAAAATGGAGGCTCAGAGGGAGTAGAGAGTAGGTAGCCTGGTTGAAGTCCTGCAGCAAGAAAGGGAGGGAGCTGGGGCGCCTGGGTGGCTCAGTCATTAAGCATCTGCCTTTGGCCCAGGGCGTGATCCCAGGGTCCTGGGATCGAGCCCTGCATCGTCTCCCTGCTCCACTGGGAGCCTGCTTCTTCCTCTCCCACTCCCTCTGCTTGTGTTCCCTCTCTCACTGGCTGTGTCTCTCTCTGTCAAATAAATAAATAAATAAAATCTTAAAAAAAAAGGAGGGAGCCACTTTCGGAGCCCCAAGTGGGTCCTACCCCAGGCACTAGGCTCTTAGACCCACACAGTGCATGGGCCGCGGAAGCTTCTGAAACCCATACTCTTAGGAGCTGCTCTGGAAATGGTCACTAATGCTCTTCCCAAGGGGTGGGAACAAGTTGTATTTGTTTTCCTGTGGTGGGAAATACATTCTGTTGCTAACCCTGAGGCCTGGTGCTACTGTGTGAGTCCAGCCACACACACACCTGAATTTGCGATCATTCCCTAAATGCATCTTTGCTCCTCCCGTGGGCATTTCTCCATGTCTACCATAAGCTCTCTGGAGGGGGGAATGTTTATAACTCTTCTTCCCAACCTTCCCTATGGTTGTAACCTCCTTCCAGGCAGGAAGTGCTCCCTGCTGTCACAGTGGCTTCCCTCCTGCTGCAGGCCCACCCCTGGCTGCCCATGGATTCCTCCACAGAGGTGGAGCGTTACTGTTCCGCGTTGTCCTCCTGACATCTGCAGGACAGGCTGTGCTGCTTAACCATGCATGCGTGGGCGGGGTGTGGGTGCAAGCAGGGGCGGAGAAGGGGCAGACTCCCCGCTGAGCAGAGAGCCCAACACAGGCCCCCATCCCAGGACCCTGAGATTATAACCTGAGCCAGGTTATAAGTCAGGTACTTAACCGACTGAGCCACCCAGAGGCCCTTCCTGAAGCTGTCCTTTAAAGCCACCTGGGTGCTAGTGTTTGGCTGGGGAGAAGGAGGTTACTAGTAGGAGACTCTTATGATGCCAGAGTAGACTGTTAAAGGGGTTCCAGCTAATGTGATTGATCTGGAAGCCTGGCTGGTGATGTTATACAAGGGCTGGGGGGAGCCTGTACTTAGGAACAGTCCTTCTTTTGGTAGGTTTCCTGGCAATTTCCCCAGTGGAGAAGGGTGTGTCCAAATTGCCTGAGAGTGCCCTGAATTGACAGATTTGCTTTGATCCTTTTTCTTTGCCTATGAAGTTTCTTATTGTGAGGCCCTGCTAAGCTGGTACCTTCCCACAAGGAACCCCCAGGCCATATTCTTCCAAAAGCATGCTATACCCTGTTTGGTGGGGCTTCTCTCTGTATGAGAGGGGCTACGTCCTCTGAATCTGGAGTCAGACACAAGTGGTTATGAATCCTACCTTGGCCACCTACCAGCTATGTGACTTTTGGCATGTGGCTTAACCTCTCTGAGTCCCAGTTTATCTCATCTGTAAAATGGGGGTAATGATAATATCCCCCATTATACCATAATATTATATGAAAATATGTTATGATACAAAGTTATACTATTTATTTAAAAGTATATAATGCCGGGGCGCCTGGCTGGCTCAGTTGGTAGAGCATGCGACTCTTGATCTTGAGGTCAAGCCCCACATTGGGTGTAGAGCTTACTTTAAATAAATAAAACTATTTTAAAAAATATATATTGCCATTATAATGTGTTATGTATTATAAGTTTGTACATATATATTTCTATATAAAATATTCTATAGCACCATTATAACACTCCCTGTATTTCATGTACTAACAATATACTGTAACATAATAACCTATCTTACTGTGAGACTTCGATTATGTAGGCAAAGTGTTTAACACAGTCCCTGGCACACCATGTAACTTAATTGCTGTTAATTGTTGTGATCATAGTTTTCTGTGGACCGCAAGATATAAAACAGGGGCCCATTTACTCACTGTGTTCTGCTTGCTGTACGTTGTTGCTTTGGAAGCAGTGAAGCTCATCAAATAATTAGGAAAGCAAAGCCCAATTATAACCCAGGAGAGGAGGGAACCGTATCCAGGGAGCTGTTTTGTTAAACTCTTAAGTTTTTTTCTCGCAAGGGGGAAAGGCTTTTTAAGAAGAACTTAGACCAACATGTTACTTAATAGAGAAGTGTATTAAATCTAAATAACAACCCACGTGTTCTGTTTGTCTTGAGATATTATTATTAGCCTGGGTTTTTATTGTTGTACGTGTGGGTGGGGAGGAATTGAGGCAGAAGTGGAGCTGGATATAAAGACACAGCTTTTGGTGAGTTGTCCCAGCTTTTCTGTGTCAGTCCTGTGCCCCTGGTCGAAGGCTGTTGTTGGAGCCAGAATTCTGTGTCGGTCCTGTGCCCCTGGTCAAAGGCTGTTCTTGGAGCCAGAATTCTGTGTCGGTCCTGTGCCCCTGGTCGAAGGCTGTTGTTGGAGCCAGAATTTGGGAGGAGGGGAAGGGGCTCTGCACTGACATCTTTGAGAACTTAGCAGTGATGGAACTGGATTTAGAACCCCCAGCCCATCTTGACTATACACTGGGTATCGTTCCTCCCATTTTGCACACAGGCGGTTTGAAAGCCCAAGAGAGAAAGTCTCAAGGTCAGGGTCACATAGCTAATAAAATGCCATGGGATCTGAGATCAGACAACTGAGACCAGAATCCTGATTTCACCTGTGTGCTGATAGCTGGCACTTAACATCCTTAGGTCTCTGTTTTCTTATCTGCTGAATGGGTACAGTGACAAACCCTGGCTTGCTTTGTGAGTCAGTGAGACTAACTCTGTGAAGTTTCAGCGTGCGCTGTTTTAAGGACTCAATACCTGTTAGCTGCTGCATTTTGCTTATTCATCTCTTTCCTGTGGGAGAGCCAGTTAAGATTTTTACTCGAGCCTGCCTCAAGCCTGTGCAGCGGTCACTTCTGTCTGGCATTACTGCTCATTATGGCGGGGAAGTCAAAGTACAGGTGTGGCTATCATGTGAAAAACCGACAACTTAGTACCTCCTTGGTACATCGGTGACTAAAACCTCAGGGAAAGTCCAAGATGGACCTTTCTCAGGGATGCTTTTCAGTGAGGTGGTACTTGGAGCAAACATGAGATTTGAATTTCCATATTGACAGACTCCAACAGTTTTGGGAGGAGTAATTTATTACTCCATGGAAACATTGTAGAAGGTGTCCTTGGAGGTCTGTTGGCAGCTACAAACTTGGATTCACTCTCCAGGACAGAAATAAGGTGTTGCTGGTGTGCCTGGAGCTGCCCAGCCACACTGCCGCTGCTGTAAGGATACTGATGCACGTGGACACATTGATCGGTGAGGGAACCGGTTCTGGCTGGCGAGGCAGCGGCTCCGTGTCCTGTGGACCGTCCCTCTAAAAAGTCTGGAGCTCAGGTGTGGCCTCCACCAGGGAGAGTTCCAGGCTCGGCTGAAGCTGTAAACACCAGCTGATGATGTCCGTTTGGGAATTGCTTGTGTGTGAGCAACAAAGATCAAGATCGGGAGCTTGGTCTGGCTCCTTGATTGCAACCAGGTTGAATTTTAGATTCGATTTGATTTTTTAAGGGTCGGGGCTTGACTATTTCCAAGGGACTCTGGAGCTCTGGTCCTGGGGGGCTGGGAAGGAGTTCGGAGTGCATTTGGTTGTGAAGGACTGCGGGGCTGTAGAAGAGGCCAGCTGCCTCATCGGCCTGGGCCGTTTCTCCAGGCATCTCTCTTTCTGATAAACGACGTCTGAAGTTGGTGATTTCCTCTGAGCATCCAACCCATGAGTGACGAACACACTGTCTTGTCTTTTCTCCTCTTCTAGGCCTAGGCGGCAGCGGCAGAACAACTTCCCCATGTTCCCCTCCCCTAAAGCCTGGAATTTCAGAGGGGTAAGTGTTTTCCCGGGCGTGGTCCCCACTGTTCTACACCCTATTCTGGCTGCTCCAGAGACAGTGCTGTTGGGGTTGGCTCTACTAATCGGGCTTCACCCAAAAAAGCTGTGTTTCAGCACTTGGAGAAATCGCGTTTGTATCAGCGGTTGTGGCTTAATTAAAAACGTTAAGTGGCTCAATTAAGTGCCTGCTGATGTCCGTTTGCCTGATAGGTCTTGGGCTCCTGGAAGCATCTGGTGAAGAAGCCAAGTCAGGGTTGAGGAGGGGGAGGCATTATACCTGTTTTCTGGGGGACCTGGAGGGATGGGTGCACAACGAAGAAAAAAGAAATCGGAAATGTACCATCTGTTAATATATAGATTTATGATTTCACGGGGAGCTTTGTTTTCCAGAAGGAGAAGTCTGGAAGCTCTAAACAGATTTTTAAGGGGAATCATAAAATCTCCCAATCATAAAGCTGTAGACCCGTGGAATTATAGTCAGATCTAACCTCCTCTTGATGCAAAGTTCTCTTCCTTAACATAATAATATTAATAGCAATAATAATAATAGTGTATAGAAGCCCTGCCGTGTGTGAAAATGAGTTCTAGCTCTGACCTTAGGAAAAAGACCCTTGTGTGTGTAAAGAATGCTCAGAGCTCAGTTTTACCACCTGGCCTTTGCCTGAGCTGTTTCTTTTGCCTAGAACACAGCCCCTCTGTCCAGCACTGCACTCCTACACACACTGCAACTGGCCCACCCACTTCATCCCTTAGGTCTAAGCCTTGACATCACCTCCTGTGGGAAAGCTGTCTGAGCTCAGGCACCACCTGTGGACCCCTGCACTTTCTTCTCATTGTTGGGATGAGATAGTTGGTGCCTACGGAAATGTCATATTAGAAGCTCCAAGCATCAGGTCTGTAGAGACCTTGTCATTCTCTCTTGTTCACTGCTGTATCCCTGGGCTTAGCACCTACGTACTTAATGACTTTGTTGAATGAAGAAACAAATCTTTCACATCCATCAGACGCAAAGTCCACTTCAGGCTGTGTTTCGAGCTCACGTCTTTGGTCTTTTCAGCACTGTTTTTTCTAGTGAGTTCACTGAGTTCCCCTTTAGTCTCCTACGTAGAGCTTAGTCATTTTCCCCAAGTGTGTTATTAAAAATAAATATAGATCACGGCTCTATTTCCAGTAAGTTTACAATATGCTTTTCACTGAGTACAAAGTGAAACGTGTTGACCTCTTAAATAGACGTGCATGTCTTACCGAATGTAAGTCATGTGTCTCCTAAGCTGTTTATGGTTTTGTGGATAAGATCCCCTTCCTCCAGGTGTCTTCAGTTGGATGATCATAACCATTAGGTGGAAAAAACCTTGTGTGGTCAAATAAACTTGGGGCACACTGAGAGCACCTAATTAAATATGTTCACCGCTGCGGGACTTCTCAGAGCCTTTGATGTGTTGCTATGCTTGGAGACTACATTAAGGTGAGTTGATGGCGTTGGTGGCATTTCCCAAAGTCATTGCTCATAAATTCTGGTTGACAAGATAGTTTGTACACACTTTGGAATAGTTGACATTTATTGTCGATTTTGAACTGTAGAGAAATTAGACCTTCTATGAGCAAATTGGTCTTTGTTGGAAGATATTTATTTTCTCTCTGTCTCTGGCCTCCCCTCAGGGTACCCTTCCTTCTGATTCAGCAGTGGTCACTAGCCAACTCTTGGGGTACATTGGGGTGACCAACTACCCAAGTTTACCAACCATTGTCCTGGTTTTAGCACTGGAAGTCCCAGGCAAACTGGGACAATTGATTACCATACTTATGGCCATAAGACCTTTTCAGCTGTTTTCCCTTGAAAAATGTTTTGTGAATTTTTGAGCACAACTCTGTCTTATAGAAATTGCTACTCAAAGGAACCTGTTAGATATACACTTGGTTAAAGTGACCCTTTGATAGCTTCATCCCTGCATGGTAACATTTGAAATTAGGGAATAGTTAAAATCGTTGGAGTAAGTAGAGTCAGTTAGGCGGTTAGGTCAGCTGTGGTGTTTATTTTGGTCCCTTGTCCGTGCTTTGATTTCTCCTGGCCCATGGGGCATATTGGTAAAGTTAGACAAACTGACCTCAGGATATGCAAGAGGGAGATGGTCTGAGGCTTGATCAATTGCCACATTGGCCAAATTGATCTCTTTCTGTGTTGGAGCATAATCCTCCCTGACATAGAGAGGGTAGGAGGGAACGCTACCAAGTGGAAACACCCTTACTCCCAGCCAGGCCATGCTTTGTAACCATCATTATGGTAATTGGAACTGAAGAACACGAGGGACCCAGAATGCCAGGATGAAGACTTTTGAGGCATTATTAGCTGATACGTTTTCTGTAATGAAATGTGACTCCCAGGCCTGTTAGACTGAGCTGTGCATGCTGTCCTAGGGCAGGGCATGCTTTTTGTGAATGCTTTATTTTCTTCTTTATTGAGAAAGGAAGGTTTTAGAATCTGTGCTAGTAAATTTCCCGTATTTATATATGTGGCAGAGGAAATCGTTACAAGTATTCATAATTCCATTCCTCTTTGGCTTGTAAAGAATAAAGATCCTGTGTTAGTTCACTATATTCTAGGCATTGGTGGATTTTGGGGTTGGTGTGGGGAGAAGTGGTGGGAGAAGATGGATGGTAAAAGGCGAGAGGACAAGGAACCACATTACTCTAGATGAGAAGCCAAGAGGGACACATGTGAGGGTTCAGAAGGGAGCTGGAGCATGAAGGGAGGAGAGGGAGTGGTTGGCATCTTAATAAGGAGTCTGGAAAAAGAGAGAGATGTTTCAAAATAATTTTAAGGAAAGTCTTTCTGAGTGAGTTGTATTGTAACCCCCTCATTGTCTTCCCTGGAAACATTCACTGCAGATCTGCATTACTCCTCAGGGCATTAGTAGTAGGCTTTGTGGTTTTCCTTTTTTGGGGGGCTGCAGTTTTTGGCTGTAGTGAGGTTCAGGAAGAGCTGGTGACCCTTGGATGACACTCTGTCTACCTACCAAGTGATTTAGCCTTTTATAGGAGTTGTCCTTATTAAGTGCTGTTTGGGTCTCTTGATTCCCACTCTTGTCTAAGCAGACAGAGGCCCTTGGTGTTACCAACCCTCCTGACTCCCCCACCTTCCTGAACAAGACGTGGGGTCGTGCCCGTCTCTCACCAGACCCACGGGTGCTGCATATACGCTCATGGAAAGAAGCCAAGAGGAGGTTTTGGTTGGGGTAGTTACAGTGGGAACATCATGAGTAAAACCAGAACAGAATGACAGGAATAAGAAGGTGGGACCCTGTAGTACTGTTACTAAGTGCTTCCGTCAGGTGCTTACTGCACATCTGGTCCCCATCTGGTTGAGGCAGTGCTGAGCTCAGAATTTCCTTCCTTGTTCAAATATTTGCTACAGCTCCTCCGGTTAGCTGAGAGAGAGAGAGAGAGAGACTGACTCAGGGAGGAAACTCACTCTAGAAGTGTGGAAATCTCAGGAGCGCAACTCCTACCACTGCCTATTAGTTAACTAGGAAGTACTTAGCAAGACCTGCTCCATACCAGACATCGATTAGGTGTTAGAACTGACGTTTCCATTAAATAGCAAACAAATTTTTCATGGCTATTGCTTGTCTTGTCTCTTTCTCCAGTGCCTGGTCTTCATTCTTGCCTAGGCCATTTGGGAAGAAATTTCTAGACTCGAAGCTTTGGAAGAAACTTTGGACATTGTAGCCCCAACCTTTTAATTTTCAGATGTGGAAAACAAGGCCTAATGTATTAGGACTCTTGATTGCAAATAATAGAAACTCAATTAAAACTAGCTCAAGTGGAAAGGGAGATTGATTGGCTCATGTGACTGAGGGACATGGAGGTGGGTAGGCTTCAGGTGCAACAGTATCCAGGGATACTCCCTTTCAGCTTTGTTACTTTTGGGGTATTGGTCGTATCCTATGTACTACATGTGAACTGTTTTGGAGGGAGAAGATGACCACAAACAGCTGCTCATTTCCAGAGGAAAGAGAGAAGCTTTTGATTCCAGGGTCCACATATGAAATCCCAGTGAAGGGCTCTGATTGCCCTGGCTTGGGTCACGTGGCTGTGCCTTGGCCAATCACTGTCATCAAGAAGATGGACCAGCCTTGGTCACATGTTCCCTCTGAAGGAGTTAGGTGGATGGCGTTTTGTCAGGGCGCTCCACGAGAGCTCCTTGAGGTAAGGAAGGGTCATTTGCTCCAAGGAAGAGTTTGGTGCTGTTACCAGATCTCTCCCGGGTCTCTCCCAAGAGATCAGAACTAGAACCTGGTTTGTGCCTGCTTCACGCTGCCTTGACACATTCCAGGTCCTGTATTTGGAAGGAAGTGCACACACCTCAGTGTCGTTGAATGTTTCTTGAAGGTCAGACTGGAATGTTCTAAAATTCACAACTCAGTAGAGTGACGGTCTCTAAGACTCAAAACATATGCAGCCAGGCAAGGATTTATTGTGACCTCACTGTGTCCACCCTGCAACAAGGGTGGCACAGAGTTCTCCCTCTTGTAGCCTCACTCGGTACATTTATCTCCACTTCCTGGACATCAGCTCCGGGCAAGGCCATGGCAGTCCTGCATGGTAGATGCATTTATTCCCATATCAAGGACGAGGAAACGGAGCCCCACATGTGCTAGCTTGCCTAAAATCACAGCTGTAGTAAGTGACAGAGCCAACATTTGAACCCAGGACTCTCTGTCCCCAGGCCTTTAGAGCTATTGTCTCTTTATTTATTTTTAAAAGATTTTCTTTATTTATTTGAGAGAGAGCGCGCGCAAGCAGGGATGAGGGGCAGAGGGAGAAGCAGACTCTCCACTGAGCAGGGAGCCCACCGTAAGGCTTAATCCCAGGACCCCGAGATCATGACCTGAGCAGAAGGCAGACACTTAACTGACTGAGCCACCCAGGCATCTCACATATTGCCTCTTTAAAACAAGGCTGATGATGCATACTTTTCTTCAAAGGAAGTTAGACATGAAGATCTTTTTTTAAATGCTAGGGACAATGAGTATGCTATGGTAAACTTCATCACCCAGAATGCCTTTCAGTTCTCTTCTATTCCTTTGGACTTCATTTTTTTAAAGGCTTGGTCTTCCCTACTATATTTATGAAAAAAATAATTTGTTACCCTGTTTTGTATTTGTAATGATGAATACAATTATAACAGCTCCACTAATCCCAGGTAAGTAGCCCCTAGCATTCACTTAGGTTATACCGGGCACTGTGTTGAGGGCTTTATGTGTATATTACTTCCCAGAACAATCCCAAGAAATTGATGTTGTTTGAGCCTCATCCTCATTTCATAGATGAGGAAGTAGATTGTGTTAGTTTTCCATCACTGCGTAACAAATCACCACAACTTTAGCAGCTTGAAACACTAGCCACTCATTAGGTCACAGTTCTGTACGCCAGAAGTCTGGGCGTGGTGTGCCGGGTCCTCTGCTCAGGGTCTCACAAGACTGGAACCAAGGTGTCGGCCAGAGTGGAGTCTCATCTTCCAAGCTTATTCAGGTTATTGGGGGTGATTCAGTTTCTTGTGGTTTTACGACCGAAGTCCCCATTTCTTGGCAGATTGTCAGCAAGGGGTGGCTCTTAACTCCTAGAGGCCCCTCTCGGGTCCTTGTCATGTGGTATCCTCCATCTTTAAAGCCAGCAATAGAGAATCTGCCTCACATCACATATTGCTTATGCTTTGTATCGCTCTGACATGAAGAAGAGCCCAGTTCCTTTTAAGTGCTCACCGGATTAGATCACCACCCAGGTCATCTTCCTTTTGAAGATCTAAAAGCCAATGATTAGTAATCTAGTCGTGGGGGTGATTCTTCATCACATCCTCAGGTTCTGCCTGCACTCAGCGGAGGGGATTACACGTGTGTACACTAGGGGCTGGGGGTTCTGGGGGCCGTGCTAGAATTCTGCCCACTGAATAGAGGTTTAAAAGTGGAGCAGCTTGCTCAGGGTCACGTGACAGGCGAGTGGTGGAGCTGGGATTCTAACCTGAACTCAGCTCATTTCCAAAGCCCATGTTCCTTGCCAGCACCTTTTGGGAACTTCTCTTCAGTATGAAATTACTAACCTCCCCAATATACGAAGGACTCTTGCAAAGCAATAACAGAAATTTGAAAACCCAATAGGAAAATAGTTGAAGGGTATGAATAAACAGCACAGAAGAGAAAATATATATGAACAGTAAACAAAGTCAAGTTGTTCATTCTAACTCATACTTTAAAGATATTTTTAGGGGTGCCTGGGTAGCACAGTCGGTTAAGCATCCGACTCTTGGTTTCAGCTCATGTCATGATCTCAGAGTCGTGAGATCAAGCCCCACGTCAGGAAGTCTGCTTGGGATTCTCTCTCCCTCTGCTCCCCCTCCCCCCCAAGTAAATATAAATCTTAAAAAAATGAATTAAGTAAAATAAAAAATATTTTTAAATGACAAAATAAATAAAAACAATACTATAATAATGTATTTCATTTATTTAGCTCTTGTAATATGTTAGTTACTACTCTTAGGACTTTGCATGTCATCACACCTCCAACAACCCTATTAGATAGATATTATTTTTTTTCTTTTTTTAAAGATTTTATTTATTTATTTGACAGAGATAGAGACAGCCAGCGAGAGAGGGAACACAAGCAGGGGGAGTAGGAGAGGAAGAAGCAGGCTCATAGCGGAGGAGCCTGATGTGGGGCTCGATCCCATAACGCTGGGATCACGCCCTGAGCCGAAGGCAGGCGCTTAACCGCTGTGCCACCCAGGCGCCCCTAGATAGATATTATTATACCCAGTTTCTGGATGGGCAAACTGAGGCCCAGTATTTTAATTACCCATCTCCAAGGTCGCACAGCAATAAAGTGATAGACACAGCTTTTGAACCCAGGAAGCCTGTGCTCTCAGCCGTGTGATTGTTGAAAGTGCAAATAATGCAGAAACATATAACATAAAACTGTATGTTTAGGATTAAACCAGTAGGTAAAGAAAAGCAAACAAAAATAACAAAAACGAAATTCCCCCAGAGAACATATTATTATATACGCAGAACAAAGTCTGAAGGAATCTCACTGTTTACGGACAGCCTGGGGGTGGCACCAGGGAACCATTGCTGTGGTAGTTATGTTCTTGGCAATGTCTGAATTTTTGAGAGAGAGCATATATTGCTTTTATAATTAGCAAAAACAACAAAACTTATAATAATTACACACAAACTCCTTCCACAAGCAAAATCTCCCACAAGCATGAGGAGGCTTATTTTAAATGCTTCTGGGGCTTAGAGAACCTCAGGGCGCATCACTGAAGATGTGTTCCGGCAAAACATCTGGGGGCTGATCGAATCTGGGTACATAAAAGAGGCAGGCACCCAGGGGGGCTGTTAGACATTCGCCCCCACCCTGTCTCACCATCCTCCTAACTGCCCCCCCCCCCATAGTCAGGCTAGAGGCTGCCTCCGTGCCCTCACAGGGTGGGGAGTTTCCCTGTCCACTGCCTCTGGACAGCCCAATCTCTGAGTTTGGTGGACAGTCCTTGGCAGTCACAGCACAAGCCTAAGTGGGGAAAAGGCACATGCTTTGAGGGTGCAGTGCCAGTTGGAAACTTCAGACAAGACACATTTCAGAGCGTCAGGTCCTTATTGGCAGACTGGGGAAGTAATGCCATTTCTCAAAAGTTGAGACTTAGTTATAATGGGTGTAAAGTGATCTGAATAATGCCTCCATGTAGTTAAGTGTGCAGAAAATATTAGCTCCTTGTAACTAGAGTTCTCTTACACCTGAAATGACTGTTTCCTAATTATGTGTGTTGAAGAGATGCCTTTTCTGTGTGAGGTGCCCCCGAAAAGGAAAAACTGACTGTCTCTGGTTTCCGCTTGGCCCCCTTGCCTCATTTCCTTTCAGGCAGTAGAGAAGCGAGCCCTCGAGCAGCGGCTGACACCTGTGAGGATAAGCCCCTGTCATCTTCAGGCTGCTGACACTGACAATATGTCAGACACACTGAAGCCCAGTTTTAGATTCAAAAGCTGTTTCTTTTTTTGGTGATATATGAGGTCTGTGGGGACATAGTGCCTTTCATGACAGTAGTGCAATTTTGAACTTTGGAGGCAGAATTTATAGATGCCTTTATTTTATGTGGTTATTCAGTTATTCCCTTTTGTGTTCTAGAATTATGAAGGGTAAAAGATAATTTTGACTCGATTTTCTGGGTTAAGAAATCTTAGTTGCAGGTGACAGAAACAACTCAAAGTGGCTTAAACTAGGAGAGTTTTAAAAATTACAGAACTAAATTAGGGACGGCTGGGTGGCTCAGTCGGCTAAGCGTTTGCCTTCGGCTCAGGTCATGATCTTGGAGTCCTGGGATTGAGCCCTCCACTGGTCTCCTTGCTCAGTGAGGAAGCCTGCTTCGCCCTTTGCCTGCCACTCTCTGTGCTGTGCGCACTCTCTCTCTCTCTGACAAATAAATAAATAAATTTTTTTTAAAAGATTACAGAGGTCTGGGGGAGTATCTTGTGGAATGAAGTGGGGCCTTAGAAGCCACTGGAACTGGGCACCCGGAGCTCAGGGGGGTTTTGGATTCTCCCTGTTATTTGCCGCATTTTCTTTGCAGACTGACTTCTTCCATTTCTCTGTGCTGTGGAAATGCAATCCAGTGCAGAGAAAGGCTTCTTTTCTCTCCAAACCAATATTACTAGGGAGGAATTTTGAATCATCCAGCGTAGGTCAGGTGGATACTCCTGGACCAATCAGCAGTAGCCACGGAGTGGGGTCCTGCTGTACCACTGTGTTGGCTCCTATGTTAACTACAGTGATACGGGGAAGAAGGAGGCAGTTTCCAGAAGAAGGGGAGAGGCACTAGGCAGCTACTAACAATTCTTGTCTACAAAAGTCTTCTTCTCCTCCCATAATAAAGGATAGTCATCTTGATTCCCAGGGTCTGGCTCTAGGGTGGGCAAAACTAACACCTCTTCTTTCATGTTTGGTTAGAAGCAGTCCTTTTAGGGGCGCCTGGGTGGCGCAGTCGTTAAACGTCTGCCTTCGGCTCAGGGCGTGATCCCGGCGTTCCGGGATCGAGTCCCACATTGGGCTCTTCCACTGGGAGCCTGCTTCTTCCTCTCCCACTCCCCCTGCTGTGTTCCCTCTCTCGCTGGCTGTCTCTCTGTCACATAAATAAATAAAATCTTAAAAAAAAAAAAAAAGAAGCAGTCCTTTTAGTTGTGTTGTTTTGTTTTGTTTCAACCATGACAGCCTAACCTGGGAATAGACTGCCCAGAAGACATAAAACATAATTGTCTTCTGGACTAATTGAAATAATAGCAGATCCTGGAAAATTGCATTCTGAAATGGCTTAAGGCTGTTTCTATAATATTGGAAACTATTGGAACTTAGTCTAGGGTTTTAAATAGAAATAGCCCAAATATCAGTCCTGTGTTGCTTTGTAGTTTGCAAAATTTATGACTTTTCATGGAGCTTTTTATTTTTCCTTTTATTTATTTTTATTTTAGCTTTTAGTACACAAACAGTATCAGGGCAATGATCTTGTCGCCTTCAAAAGGCCCTGATGCTATTTGCAGATGTGGGAAGGAGATGGTAATATTGAGAACCGTGGGGATACACCTATTTGGAAAATCCCTTTTCTGCAGCGGACCCTCCCCCCTCAGTTTTCCTTTTCCCCTCCCTGTTAGATTTTATTTTCTGTTTCCTGCTCATGTGAGAAGCTGGGGATGGGAATTAAGGCTTTTTGCATGGGCGGTAGGTAAAGGTCTTGTCACTACCTTTTCTTCTCTCCTATCGACTTCTTCCTCTTCACAGTCAATGGTCTGTTTAATGGATTGAACTTGGTTTAGCTCATTGTGACTCTAACCCCCTCCCCCCCTTTCAAGTGCTCAAACCACACTGTCCATTAAACCAACACACAACGAAAAACAAGGGGTAAAAGCTGGAGGAAAGTAACGCAATGCAGAGAGAATGCAGGCAGGATGGAGAGCCCCCGAATCATGGGGTCCACAATGCCAGTATGTCCTTTCTCTCTCTGTTCTGCCTTGGCCTTTCCCACGGATGATGTGGTTGATGATGATGATGCAGAGTTGAAGTTTAAACAAGAGGCCCACGGACGGAAGGTACCCTGGGCCAATGAGACAGACTTCTTTATCACAAGACTCAGGGACAGGTATACCTGGCCAGCAGCTGCAGTTTGCCAATTAGCCAGATGAACAGCTGGCTAACATCTATTTTATTTGTGCTTTGGGGCAGAGAATGCATGGAGCCAGAATGGATAGCTCCCATGGGGTAGCCAAATTAAGGCCTTATGTATGTTAAGTGCTCAGATGTATTTAGTGCCTCTGTATATTTAGTACCTCGCCAGTCTCACCTCACCTCCTCGCCATGCATCACAAGCACTTAGTAACCGGCTGCTTTATGAGTATTAGGTTCTTTTGTTCCCTGCACCCTTTCCTATCTATGTTGACCATACATGTTCTACTTACTAACCACTTATTTATACTTAACCTAAAATATTTCTGTTTTTGAAGATGAATAAGTCTTATAAACCTACTCATCTTTAGTAACTGAAATAAATATTTTCTAAAAGCCTTGCTTATTCCATCTTGATTACCTAAGGCCCGTTTTTAGGTGTGCTGCCCTCTATAAGCCTGATGATGAAAATTCTTCTCTTACTTGGTTTCCGGGCACCCGACATTTGTCTTCCTCTACCCAGGCTCTCTCCTTCTGCCATTCAACTCTGGAAATCTCGATGAATACAACTCCTGGATCAGCCTTTTTTGCGCATGATTATTACTGCCGACTTCCACAAGGTGCTGGTAATAAAACCAGGTAGATTAGATGCTGTAGCAGCAACGTGGACCACCAGTGCCCTGACCTGGTTAATGCGCGTTCAGGGAGGAGGAAGTGTTCTGTGCAGAATGCTGCTAATACACCCTGTGTTTTTGTACCCGCTGGGCTGATTTGACCTAACATCCCATTTAGAAAAAAAGGAGGAATGAGGCTGATTACTTTTTTAGGGACAGACGAGGATTTGTTTAAAATCATACCTCTGATTTGTGGAAGGTGCAATGGAGTGGTATCAGGTAAATGCATTTAATTAACACCGGTTCAACTAAACCTGTTCGTTGGAAAGGGGGGGGGTAGGGAGAGAACTTACGACTCAGTGTTAGATGGGATGGTGAGCCTGCTGTTCTGTTTGTCGATCCCAATGGGGAGATGGTAATCCTAGGTCTTGATGTGGGCTTTTTGTGTAACATGCTCCTTAAGAACCAGCAACAATTATCAGGGGCTGAACTGAAGCTATATGTACAGTATTTGTTCTAGCAGCGGAGTAGGAACTGGAGAGTATGGAATATAGAGAGAAGCGATGTCAGACTTTACCTGGTGCCTTCCTAAGGAGTTTCCATGATTATCGTTTTTTTCCTCCGTGTTATTTTTTCAACTTTGCATTATGAAAAATGTCAAACATATGGAAAGTTGAAATATGACGGCAATGAACACCCACTGGCTGGAATGAACAATCGCTAACATTTTGCTCTATGTATCTATTTATGTATCTGTCTATGTATGTATCTATCTGTAGCTGTTTATGCAGTTTGGATTTATTTTACTAAACCATTTCAACTGAAGATACCATTACCCTTCTCTTCCAAATACTTCAATGTATGTGTCCTGAGAATAAGGTTTTCCTACATTACTGTAACATCATTACCAAACCTGAGAAAATTACTAATAATTCCCCATTTCCTAAGATTCATTCCATATTCATTTTTCTGCTGTTGTCTTTTATGGTTGATTTTCCCCCCAGCACCATTCAACAGCTATGCATGACATCTGGTTAGATTTTTTTTAATCTAACTGAGGACCACAACTTCATTTTGTTACTACGTTTTTTAGTCTTTTTTATTCTCAAATACTTCCCTCATCATGACCCCCCTTTTAAAAATGACATTGACTTTTTGAAAAGACCAGCCCAGTTGCTTATGAAATATGTCTCATATTTTAATTTATCTGATTGCTTCCTTATGATGACATTTAACTTATTCCTCTGCCCTTTTTTTTTTTTTTTAAAGATTTTATTTATTTATTCGACAGAGATAGAGACAGCCAGCGAGAGAGGGAACACAAGTAGGGGGCGTGGGAGAGGAAGAAGCAGGCTCATAGCGGAGGAGCCTGATGTGGGGCTCGATCCCATAACGCCGGGATCACGCCTTGAGCCGAAGGCAGACGCTTAACCGCTTTGCCACCCAGGCGCCCCTCCTCTGCCCTTTATATTTATAAAGTGATAAGTCTAAAGACTTGGTTTGTTTCAGGTTACACACTGGAAAACATCCTAAGGGATGCCAGCTGCTTGGCATTCAGGGGCACGTGAAGAGGCACGCAGCAGTAGTTGTTACGCTGACTTGCTAGACAGGGTAGATGCTGATGGGAGCCCAGTCTCTGAGTAAGGAGCAACCCCACTGTAGATTCCTTGATGGATATTTTTAATTAGTTAATTAATTAATTATTGGTCAATCCACCTTTCCTTATTTTTTAAAAAATTTTAATTTCAGTATCACTAACATACAGTGTTAAATTAGTTTCGGGTATACAGTATAGTGATTCAGCACTTCCATACATCACGATAACGTACTCTTAATCCCCTTCACCCATTTACCCACCCATCCCCCCTTCCACCTCCCTTTTGGTAACCCTTAGTTTGTCCTTTGTGGATATTTTAGACAGAGCTCTTGGCAAAAACAAAACAAAACAAAAACCAAAAAAACAAAACCAAAACACAAAAAACCAAAACACAGGCACTTGTTCTACTACCTCAAGAAAAAGGATATTTAATGAGAGAATATGCAATTGCAGGAGCCCAGGATTTCTCTCTCTGGTCGGTTTCATTGTTCCTTTCTCTGCCTTCCCCTTCTGATGTGTACGTCCTGCTCCCAATGTCTTCTCCACGCATGTGGCACTTTGGGCTGGTCTGACCCAACTTGCTGGGATCTTTCAGCAGCTCGCTCTCCTACAGCCCACCGGGTAGTCTCAGGTGCCCCAACCCCAACTCCCTAAAAAAACTCTGATCACATCAGCTCATCTTTCTTGGGCTGGGCCTCACAAGTGGTGGGCAGGCCGCTGGCCAGTTCTTAGAAGGGCTTCCTCCTTCCTTGGTCCAGTCATGTGCAGCTAGAAAGTTAGGGTCAAGTGGATCTGCTCTTCACCAGTTTGGGCGAGGGACAGCCTTCACTGAGACTAGAGTCCTCACCTGAAAATGTATCTAGTTCATAGGGTTCTGATAAGGAGTAAATGAAATAATTCATATCAAGTATTTAACCCTGGGTCTATGACATAGTAAGTGCTCAATAAATCCCCCCCCCCCCGCTATCACAGCTTTTATCTTATGTTCACTCAGCAGAAACTGTGGGGGGAAAGTGGGGCCAATTCCCTGGAAAGAAAATGTGGGGAAGATACCCCAAAACATTTTTAGGATAGTAGAAAAACTTCCCATTTATCTACTATTTTTCCACATTATAGGGTGATCATCTCAGGCCCTGGGTTGTGGGAGACTTGAGTCTGGACCATTTGTTCTTCGCATGTGTTGTGCCATTAAACAAAAAAAAGACATACTTGATGTGTATGGAAATATGCACTGATTTAGAGGGAGGAAAGAAAATTTCTTATATAACAAGCTATTGAACGAATTTCAAATGTTGTCTGCATAAATTCTTGAACGTTCTACTGTATTTGTTCTGATAGGTATTGACTTAAAGTAATTCAAATCTTATGTATCTTGTGAAGTTTGGCAGTGGATTTAGTTCTGAATTTATTTTGCTAGCATCTCTCTGCACGGGCTGTCTCTCTGTCCTGTCACAGACTGGTACATCGAACTGGCTGTTCTTGGCTCCTTAACCACGGCACCTTAGTTGCCCAATGAAAATATCCAACAAATGCCTACATTCTTCTCATGTTTGTGGTTTTGATTGCATTTTTGTATGTGGGGAAAATTAGCATCTTGTTTTGAAGAATAAAAGAAGATTATTTTGCTATGGGGTGAACATTTGAAATCGTTGACCTCAGCAGGTCAGTCTAAGGATTGGAAACAAACTGTTGCTTCTCACCTACAGCCTTAATCAGCCTTTTTAAAAGTGGTCGTTTGGAAAGCTAGTGGGTATGTGGTAGGACGGTGCTGTCACAGGTGTTCAGCGACATTGTTATTTGATCATCTTTCTGGAAAGCTGTTTGTGTCAAGAACGATAAACATATTTATGGCCGTTGGCCTAATACCTCCACTTTCAGGCATCTATCCTATAGAAGTCACCATCCTATAGAAGTCACCAGACATGTGGATTAAGATTTATGTACAAAAGTGTTCAGTGCAGCAGCGATCATTATAATGACAGGAAAAAGTGGAAAAAGTCTAAATGTCCAATAATGTGGGACAGTTGGTGTGAATTGTGTTTTATCCATATGAGCATGTATTATGCAGCCATAAGGGGATGTTGTGGAAGAATGTTAGTCAGTGAAAATGTTTATTATGTTTTTAAAAGCAGGAAATAAAATTGTATATACAGTAATGATCCTGCTGTAAAAAAATTAAACATGCCAAAATATTAATAATGGTTTCCTCCCAGTGCGTGAGTTTGAAGTGACATTTTTTGCTTTGTTTTATTTTGTTTTGGCTTTTCCAAGTTTCTGCAGGGTATGTGCGTACGTAATTTTCATCGAGAAGAAAAATTGAGGTGAGAAGACAGATATTTGAACTGTAATTTGGAAGTGGAGTTTTAGGTTTTTAGGTTTAAGAATAAAAATCATCCCGACAGGCAACAGGAATAAATCTAAGTCAGAAATTCAATGAATTGGCCTAAATCCCATGGTTACTTAAGAAGGAATTTTAAAATAAGGCATGTGTTTATGGAGGAGTTTCAAATGTGAGAACTGGACCAAGGTGAACTTGGAGGAATTTTGTCTTCCTTTTCTAATGTCAACAACAAATCCATAAATCTTACTTGGATATTTGAGAAGGGAGGAAAGCACCTTAATAAGAATGAACACTGTGTACTCAGCCAAGAAAGAAATCATCCCCCAAAGAGTTAATATTCCAAAGAATTAATGGGTAATTCAATTGCATCTGGCTAAGTTGGGGTACATTATTTTGATGGGTTCTGCATGATAGCTTGGGAGAATACCTTAGAATCCCACTTTTGGAAAATTAGAGAAAAATGCTTAATATGGCCATCTGTGTATTCCTTCTCTTTGGTTTCATTTATTATTGAAACTCAGAGGACTACAGATTGCAAAGTTGGCTTAGTAATTTTGGGTTCAAAAAAATACTGGCTTTTAAAAAATACCCTTCACCCCCAAAGTATGTTTCCTGTCTTATGACCTGTGTAATTAAAATCGGAACATGTTTTTCTTGGGCCCAGCCTTAGCCAGGCATTAATACATTTGTCACCAAATTCTAAAACGTCGCAAGGAAGGAAAAAGCTTGAGTTTTAGACTGGGATAGTCCTTTCAAGCCTTCATTATTGGTACAAATGGCCAAGATTTGCTGTTCTTGAAACATAATAAAACCTGCTGCTATTCTAACAGTCTTGATGTCATGTCTTTTTTCCTTCTTTTTAAAATGTGCTCATCTCATTATCCAGAGTGACTAAGAGGCCCTACATATGTGCCACTAAAATACTTGTCCTCAGTTCACTCTTCCTTTTGTTCTGATACCCCTTGCTCAGGAAGTGACTTCTCCATCTTGTTTCATGAGTCATTCTGACGTGGTTCACCAAATTCCCTCCATTGACCATGCGTCCTACTCGAACATCATCCCTCTACTTTAATAAATGCTCATTTCCCTTCCTTGTCTACTTGCATTTTTTTTTCTATTTTAGGGTTTTGGTTTACAGGCTAATATTGCCTATTATATCTCTTATGTGTAATTTTATGTTATTTGGTAGCATGGAACTTCTTTAATATATTAAGAAATATTTCCACTACCCAACTCCAAGGGCAAATGTCAAAAAGTGCATAAAAGTGGACAAGTAGACAAGAACAGGGAAGAAAATCCATACTGTGTGGCCGTAAGCAATGTAAGCCAATTAATTTTGTTTTATGAGTTCTAGTTACTTATTCTAAAAACTGATATCTCCATGTGTATTTCTGGAAGAAGCAGGAAGTTGGCGTTCTCCCCTCAGCTGCCTTCTGTTTCTTACCCTTGATACTGGTTTTATTTTTACAAGAATTCAATCTCAAAAGTCTCTGGCTTGGCAATAAGAGGAGATAAAAACATTTTTACCTGTTGTTAGTTGTGTTTATTTCAACAAACTTATGCAACTATTGTTGCTTACAGTCACTGGGCTTATTTCTGCTGGCCTGGCAGGGTTTATGTTGGCAATGGTGAGCAGATGCTATCAGCAATTCATTGTGTACCGTTTGCATAACGGGACAGGGCAGCCAGCTCCAGCCAGTTTTTTAAAAAATGCATCAGATTAGTTGAATGATTTTATTAAGATGCCTGTCTGGTTGGGAAGTTGCAGTCTGTGACTGATGACGCCATGCTCAAGTACCTGAGGGCCCCCAGCCACAACTGATAGTCTGGGTTAGCAGGTTACTCAGTTTCTAGAACATGACTGCACCTGCAGTGGGCTGGCCACACTGCCCAATGGGGGACAGGCATCAGTGAATGAGAACACTGGCAAAGACAAGATGCTCGGCTGTGTTGTGCTTTGATGCCTCAGGTCCTTTGAACCTCAGAGGATCCAGGGCTATTCCAGAAACATCAGCCAAGGGAAGATCGGCTGGATTTTCCTTAGTTAATAGCATCTAAACAAAGTTTTCCTTCAGGAACAGTCATCCTGCTTACCACCATGAGATAACTTGGAATCCAGAACTTGAAAGATATCTAGCACTTGAGTTTATGTCTTTGCTCTTAGGATGAAGTCACCGCTCAACACGATGACTATAGAAACACAGGAAATACGAATTTTCTTTCAGTCTACTTCAGCACTCGCACGTCTCCTAGCGAGGGTTCTCAAAGTGTGGTCCATGGGGCAGTACAGTTCCTAGGAGCTTGTTAGCAATGTGGAATCTCAGGCCCCACCCCAGATTTCAGAACCTGCAACATATCAAGATGCTCAGCTGATGTGCGTGGCACGTGAAGGTTTGAGAAACACTTCGATTCTGAGGGCAGTCGAGATTCAGCTTGCCGATACCATCAGCTCAAGTAGAGGTTTCGCGTGAAAGTCTTTGATCAGGATTCGGGGTGATGGAAATTGTCATGCAATTTGTCCTCTGTCTCTACTAAAAGAAAGTAGAGCCATGGTGAGTTCCAGTTAACCAGTACCTGGGACTCTAGCCATTTCGTAAAAATCCTTCTGTGATTCAGACAAAATAAAAGAGGCCAGAGGCAGGGTTGAAAATTCTGGTGTTGCCACTGTCCTCGCTATACCCTCCTTCCGCACCTGGGAGTACCCAAATCATAGCATTCTTTGTCCATGGCTTTCCAGAACTCTTTTTCTAATGCAGATGATGTATTTTTTTCTCATAATGTGCCTTTCGCTGATCTAGTAGGTGTCCTTTGTTGTCGTGGGGAGCAGAGCCACCACACCCTGACATGTGACTCGTGGGCAAGACAGCAATGTGTGATGAAAGAGGAGGGGGGCCATCCCACCTCTGGGCACTGAAGCCCATGTGTTATGTAATGCATTTCCTGCCTTTAGTTATTTACCGGTCTTGCCCTGCCTGTCCACTGTCCTGGCTGCTGTTTGCTTTGTTCTGCAACAGAGGAATTCAGCCTCTCCAGTGTTTAAATCCCACTCAACCCTAGCCATTTCTCGGCATGGTTTTTCCTCAGGTGGCGGTTTGCTGGGGGCAGAGGCAGAGTTTCCAAACCCTGCTGTAGCTCAGTGCATCAAGTATGTCTTCATATCGAGGGAGATTTGGGCAGAGGCTAAGCTGATTACAGGGCTCAAGTGAGGCCCTGAGCACGTTTCAGATTTGGAATGCAAATTGTTGTCTGCGGTAATTACAGTTTGCGCCATGGCCCTGCTCGGGCCCCCGTGGTCATTATCCTGGTGCCGAATAAGCAGCTTTGTTCTCTTAGAGTGGGAGGTAATGAGGGGGGAGAGGGGCGCTTGAGGGACATTTAAGGGATCGTCCCCAAGTCTGAGTGGGTGTAGGAGAGACCCAGATGTGTGTTTCAGTGCCACTACAGACAAACTCTGTGACCCGTGGGCCAGGAGCTCAACTCTCTGTGCCTCACTGACCTCCAGTCTTTGCCTCGGGGAAGGTTGCCCTGGTGATGAGATGGTGATGATGTAATGGGCACTCATCGCTGTGCCTGGCACATAGGAAGTGCTGACCAAGGGGGAGTTTCATGGTCTACCAGGTGCCATAAGGGCAGGGATCTGTGATAGGAAGATACACACCCTTCTTACAGGGTGGTTCCCATGCACACATCAGTTACCCCCTCTTCCTGCAGAGGGCCTGTGATGCATCCTTTTCATGCTTCGCACGTCTGCAGAATCGACAGGGGCTTAGAGTGCTGGCTCGGGTCAGACTTCCTGCAGGTCAGTCTAGCAGTGTGCCCTTTGGTGATTTGATTAACATCTCCAAGCCATGGGTTTTGTTGTTTGTAAAATGGACATCATAATTGTATGTGATTCACAGTGGTGTTGGGGAGATGATCTCCGAAAAATGCCTGTAAAGTTGAGTGCCAGGGTTTGGCTCAAAGTACGAAGGATGTACTATTGTTATCCCCTTTGCAGAGATAAGGAAATGAAGGTTTTAAGGGCTGAAGTGACTCTCCCAAGGCTGTGGCCCAGATGTGGTGGGGCCTGGACTCTGGCTCAGCAGATTGCCTGTAGGTTCCCTGTTAGTGTCACTGTCACTGTGCCTCACAGTGTTCAGAAATCACCACCCAAATACTGACCAGCCATCCGCTCCCAGGCCCCCACTCCTCAGACTCCTCATTTTTGTTGACAAATTCTTTCTTTCTTTTTTTTTTTTGATATTTATTTAATTATTTTAAAGATTGAGAGAGAGAGAGTTTGGCAGGGAGGAGCGGAGGGAGAGAGAGAATATCCTGGGGCAGATTCCATACTGAGCGCAGAGCCCGGCGTGGGACTCACTCTCATGACCCCAAGATCATGACCTGAGTGGAAAGCAAGAGCCATATGCTTAACTGACTGAGCCACCCAGGCGCCCTGACAAATTCTTTCTTGAATTGGGTTAAAGTAGATCATAGTAATATTATTATATTACTATATTATATAATGGTATATATAGTATGTTATAGAATACTAAAATATAAATTTGTATTGCCTTGTGTGGTGGGTGCTCTTACTCTTATTATCTGCATTTAACAGATGATAAAATGGAGGTACAGAGAAGTAAATCGCCAGAGGTCACATGGTAAGCATAACACTGGAGTTTGAATTTAGGTTGTTTGGCTCAGACTTCCTATTCCTTTTTTTTTTTTTTTTAAGATCTTATTTATTTGACAGAGAGAGAGACAGCCAGCGAGAGAGGTAACACAAGCAGGGTGAGTGGGAGAGGAAGAAGCAGGCTCCCAGCGGAGGAGCCCGATGCAGGGCTCGATCCTAGGACCCTGAACCAAAGGCAGATGCTTAACGACTGAGCCACCCAGGCGCCCCCTAAGACTTCCTATTTTCCTAACCCCCAAGCTAAACTGCTTTCGTTGATTTCCAGTCTACTTTCCAGAGGCTATGCCCTTGCCTCCTTGACTGACCTCAGGGTTCTCAGACCTCCTTAGACGCAAACTTAGCATACCATTTCCTAGGGCCTGTCACCGCGTGCTTGGCCACACCTAGCCTCAGACGGTGGTTCTGAGGACTCCTCTCACAGCCCCCAGGTGCTTATTTAACACAGGAGGCCATCTGTGCCTCAACCTTATACATTCTTAAAAAAATAAAAATCAACCTTTCGTTTAATAATGACACAACCCAGAGGTGAGTTTCCTGTTATCACACTGGGAGAATCCAGGCAGAGGTGATGGGAGTTGTAAAGTCAAGTAGCAGGGGAATTCCTTCTTTTCTCCATAAATTACTGACACGAGAGCTCTGTGGAATTTCACATTATGGGAGAGAATGGCTGTGCTTAACTCCTCTTGAGAGAGGAAATTTATCTCACTTCTCATTCAGCAAGGAGAGGGAGTTGGGAAACAGAGAAATGGAATTTTGTTGTTGTTAAATTCCTGGCTTTAGCTAATATACTTATGTATGTGTACTTTAACATAGGAAATAAGGTACTAAGACATATTGCCAGTATTGTATAGTCATGGCCACTGTTCTTGACAAAAACAATTCATATCTGGTCCTGTATCTGTTCTTGCTGAAAGTCTTGCTTTCGTTTCCCATTTTCCACAGGGAAGAGTTGGAATTTCTCCCTTGGCTGCAACCTTCTCTTCTCCCAGCGTAACCACCCCATCCCTCCCATGGCCCTTTGAACATCTCCCCACCTCTCCCCTTTGCTGTGGCTCCCCTCCCCTCAGCCTGGCAATGCCTACACATCCCTTATCAACTACTCCAATGGCTCTTCTCCTGGGGGGACCTGAGAATTGTCCCTGGGTGCTTCCTCAGTGTTCCTGGTATTCCAAGGCCATGGAACATGACAGGGTGAGCAGCAAACATTGTTTGGAGGTCTGAATTCCCTCTGGCCCATAAGCTCTCCTGTGGTATTTCTGTATGCCCAACACTTTGAGCACAGAGCTGGGCACTTTTCTGTTGAATGAAGGACCCCTGCTCCCTCTTTACACATGCCTGGCTACATTTCTTCCCTAAGCAGGGTCTGTGGATAATAGAGAGATTACCAGGTGATAGAGCTGGAACACCAGGCTATCGGCTCCATAAGAGTGGGGTCTGTCCTGTTGCTGCAGAGCCTACACTGTGGTTAATGTTCATTTAGTCACTGTCAGGCAACTGCCTGAATGAGCACTGTGGTAATGAGCCCATGTTGCAGACCTCGATTCAAATCTCTATTCCATCACTGCCAAGCTTGGACAATTTCCTTAACCCCTCTGAGCCTGCGTCCTCATCTATAAACTAAGGATAATAAAAGTACCTATCTCATAATGGTCATAGAATTAAATGTTTAATGTCTGGTGCATAGCAAGCCCCCAGTCAATGGTGGTTGCTAAAGTTACTAATAGATAAATTAATCCCTGGATATATCCTGGAAAGAGAATCAACAGGGTATCATGATAGAGGATAAGATGGTGAGGTGGGGACTATGATCCTTTAGGCAGCTTAGTCAGGGAAAGCTTCCTGTAAGTTGGGACCAAACTATGAGAAAGATGCTGCTATACTGTGAAGATCTGGAGGAAAGAGTTTTCTGGAGAGCCAGTGCAAAGGCCCTGGGGGCTGGCGAGAGCTTACTGAGGAACAGAAAGTACAACTAGAGCTTGGGAGTTGGAAGGAGAATAGAACGAGATAAGGGCTTAGGAAGGAGACAGGGGCCAATTGATGCAGGGCCCTGTGGGCCAAGGGACAGTGTTTGAATTGAATTGGAAATGTGAAAGGAGCCATTCAGTCCTTATGCTCAGAATCGTTCTGCAGGATCGGGTTCTGGACTACTTCAGCTTTAGCTTGTCCTGTGTTCTGTGTGTATGAACTAGCCCCTAGCAATAAAACCCAGTGCTGATTGATGTAAGCAGAAGAGAAATTTATTACAGGATATAGGAAGCTCAGAGAATTTCGGAAGGATTAGGGAACCAGGAACAACCTCAAATTACACCACCAAACATTTCCTACAAGCACACCATTGCTGCCACTCCTGGGCGGGTGTAGATAGCACGGTTTGTGCCAACGAATGTGGCTGCTCAGTTGCCCTCCCTGCAGCCTCTGGAATCTGTGGCCACCTCCACAGGAATAGCATCTGTTCGCATGCCAGCTTTTGATGCCACGTCTGGGGTGGGAGTATCTGATTGGCTGAGCCTGGCTCAGGCTCTCCTGCCCTAGCTACAAGGGAGGCTGGGAAAGTAAGTGTGTGGCATCCTCTTCTCTTCGGTAGAATGTGGGCTCTCGTTCATGAGTTGGAACTTCCCTAAACCTAGAAAGACTGTTGAACTGCAGAGTATCCAGAAGGTTAAATGTCCCTCACGAGACACGTGGAGCAAGTGAGTCATGGAGTCCCTTGGCCTCAACAGTTTTCACCAATAGGTGGTAGCACTGTAAGAAAGACCAGACTGCCTTCCTCTAAGACAATGATTTAAGAAAAAGAGTGCCAAATTTGGAAGCATCTATTTCTCGGTCTGTTGAGAGGCTAAGAACTTTTTTTTTTTATTAGTTCAGTTTGTGCAGGTGTGTGGGGTAGCATGTTTCCCCCATGTTTATCACAGATTTGCATTCCTGTTGGAAATGCCTTAGCCATTGTCAGGCCTTATAATTGCTTCTCGTTATGGCCACGTGGGGCTTATTGTCCAAGATTTTGCTGCAAAGTTTATTGTTTATCTTACACCGTCTCCAGGAAGCTGCATGCGGAAATCTCTGAGCCTTACCAGGAAGTCTGACTTAAAGGGACAGCTTCCATGGCAGCACAGTAGCTGGGAGAAGGCTCTGAGCTTCCAGCCAGAATCCACTTCCCTCCGGGGGGCAACTGGAACCCTGTTCTGAGTATCCCCTGTTTGGTTTGCTGGTTTCCAGTGTTTGGGTGATTCCTTTCTGATTCTGATTTAAAGAAAAAAGTGGCCGTGTTTACTCTTCGAGTACACATGGATACACACCAACCAAAATAAAACAAAAACCACTTTCACTGTGGTGTAGGCAGAAGGAGTGCTCTGAGTCGCGGGATCACACACGCTTTTTCAATCTCTTGTTATTTTCTCGGGGGGTATTCTCATAGGAATCTTGAACTTTTTAGACAGACATAGGGATTTTAAGGAAGTCAGCATTATAACATTGAAAAAGTAAATGGTGGTGGTGGTGTGCCTGGGTGGCTCAATCGATTACGCATCCAACTCTTGATTTTGGCTCAGATCGTGATCTGAGGGTCGTGAGATTGAGCCCTGTGTTGGGCTCCGTGCTGGGCATGGAACCTGCTTAAGATTCTCTCTCCCTTTCCCTCTGCCCCTCCCCCCACCTCTCTCTCTCCCCCTCTCTTAAAAAAAAGAGTAAGTGGAACTTAAGCTCTAACCACCTTCACACTTTTGTTTTCTCTGTTGGAAGGAAGAAGGGAAACAGGAAGTTGCAAACTTCCATTGTCTTTTTCTTATCAGATATCTAGTTGACAGCTCTCATTCAAATCAGGGTAAAAATCAAATTATTTTGGATTTGGTACCAACTTTTCAACTTGCTGAGAGGAACGTTTTCTGCTTGAAAAAAAAAAAACCCAAGAGGTTATTACTGGGCTTTTTTTTTTTTTTTTGTCTTTAAAAAATATTTTATTATGGAAAAATTTAAACTTATGCAAAAATAGAAAAAATAGTATAATGACCCCAATGTTCCCATCATCCTTTGTTCTGCTTTTAAACACGTATCAGTTAGGCTCTTAGAGACCTCTCTACAACCTGTGAGAGATAATGGAATCATTATTCCTGTTTTACAGATGAGGAAACTCAGGGTCAAGGAAGTTAAGGGAGTTACCAGGTCATTCAACTAGTAAATGGCAGAGCCAGAGATCACAGTGCTGCTGTATCGATTGACTGTTCATTATTCCAGCCAGCCAGTTGTTCCCAGAAATTATCCTTAAGGAGATATCTGGATTCAAAATAATGATGAGAAACTATTTTATAAAAAAATGATTTCTGCTTTTGTTATGTATTTTTAACTCAGAAATTCAGTTTTTCAAGGGTTGTTCTTTGAAATGAGCAAATTACTGTTCAAAATCCTTCTGAGATATCCAGGTGTTAGGAATACCAACCCCCTTCATATTCACATTTTCCACTTCTAATCAATTTTGACAGGATAACGCCAAATAGTAACTCTCATTTCCAAGTAAGGAAGCTGTCTGGCTGATAGATATCAGCTAATCAGTTTTTAAACCTTTCTTTTTCCGAAGAATTGGGCAGAGGTCAGCAACCCACTGGAGTTTCACTTTGAACTGACAGCGTAACAAAGAGATCTTGACGGTCCTTTGAAAAAGCTGTACTCAGGGTGTCCGTGTTTCTGAGCAATAAATCGAATGGGCTTATTTACCAGCACCCCCGTCTCCTCCCTGTGGAAATGCTTCAGGCTATTCTTTCTGGGTTCATAAAAGAGGTGGAACCCTAGGGACCAGGCCCGGTGGCTGCTTCATAGCGCACCTCGGAAGGCAGCTTTGCTTATTTCTGATTCGCTTTTTAAAATAGCTGTCTGTGTGTCCGTTGCCAAAATAATGTGAGGAATTTGATTATAAAAGTTCAGATTTGTTTAGAGAGAAAAAATACAGTGCTCAAGCTATTGCTCGTAACAAAACCAGCAAGATAAGCACTCAAGATTAGCCATGATTAGGAATCTGTTGAGACTTCCATGTTCAAGCCTCATTTATTTTTAGTTCTTGTGTTGAAACCATAGATGAAGCCTTTTCTATTTATTCATTCTTGACCTTGGGCAGCCAGGTTTGCTCCCACATTCTTCTCATCATTTTGTAATCTTGTGGAGCTGGGATATTAAGCAGGGCTCTAGAAAAGCATCAGCATTTTCAAATGGTCCAGGTTCCTTGAGTTAAAACGTCTTGCATACAAGCAGCCCCGGCCTGGAATGGGGTCTGGACCCCCCATTTGTTGGTGATTCATGGTGAAGGGGGCAGAGTAGTTGTTCAAGTTTTGCTTGGATTAACCACACTTCCAGCGCTGAAGAGTAGCTATGAAGACATTTGATGAGAGTGCATGACCACAAGTAACTCCCAGGCTCGAAATACTTTGAAGCCCTTTTTATTTCTCACAGACTTGCCATGCATGATGCCTTCCTGCCAACCTAGTAACACCAATGAGTGTTACTGTGCCTCCCCTCTCCTCCACAACATAAATATTTGTTTTTTTCTCAGTCTTACTTGAATTTGACAGTAGCATCGAAAACCTAAGATCTGTGAAATAATGATTTTCTGTTACTGGAATCTTGGTTAAGTCAGTATGCAGTACACTATTTTAATTTGGCCCCTGCTGCCATCCGTTTTCATGAGATTGTTTCACCACCTAGTTTTCAATTCAGTTTGTGGAATTATTTTAAAATGTAAAGTCTCGTGGACACCTAGGTGGCTCAGTGGGTTAAGTGTCCCACTCTTGATTTCAGCTCAGGGCATGATCTCAGGGTGGTGGGATGGAGGCCCACATAGGACTCCATGCTCAGCTGGGAGTCTCCTTGAGGATTCTCTCTCTCCCTCTCCCTCTGCCCCTCCCCTCCACCCCATGCATGTGTGTTATTTCTCTCTCTCTCTCTTTAAAGATTTTATTTATTTATTCATTTATTTGAGAGAGAGAGAGCGAGCACAAGAGCAGGGTGAGGGGCAGAGGGAAAAGTAGACTCCCCGCTGAACAGGGAGTCTGATGCAGGACTCGATCCCAGGACCCTGAGATCTTGACCTGAGCCGAAGGCAGACGCTTAACCACCTGACCATACAGGTGCCCCCCCCTTTTTTAAATAAACAAAAATGTAAGGCATCGAATGGAATATCGTCAAAGACCCTGAAATTCCCAGCCAACACTGAGCTTTTGTGAAATCTATGGCTTCTGGGGCACAAATAGTAAAGAGACTGAGGAACCAGACTAAAATTCACATGGAGAAAACCACCGTTAGTCACCAACTTTTAATGAAGTAATTCTACTGAAATCTCACCATTTTGTTTTATGTACATGAGCTTATCACCACCCTGATGAATATGTTTCTTATAATATTTTTGGTGAGAAAACTGCTTGAAACTTCTTAACAGAAAATACGGTGAAATGTATAGAATAATAGCACAGAAAACACATCCCTCTGAGTCCCAGGGCCAGAAGGAAGCATGGGGTGGTGCCTTGGCTAGGTCCACATGTTGGCACTAGTCTCTTCTGCATACGCTAAGAACTTGCCAGCAGTATGGTTATTTAACCAGATGTGGGGAAACAGGGGCCAGTTTTTGCATTATAGGTGCCTTGTGGGTATTCCCCCATTATAAATATATAATGATTCAGCTCCACACACTTAGAGAAAAATATTATACTCTGAGAACCTACGCCCCCAGAATTTCATAGTTTTTTTTTTTTTCTTTTTAGCGTTTCACTCTGATCTACGTAGAATTTATTTTGGACAGGGTGAAGTAGGACTTTGAAAGGAGGCTTTTCTTTCCAAGAAATGAATTATCCCATTTGTTAGCCATCCTTCTCTCCTCCCGTGGTTTGCAGTCCAATATTTGCCATATGTCAAATTCCAGAATACCCTGGGACAGGTTTCTGGCTGTCTGTTCCAGGGGCTCTATGCCTGTAGTGGGAGCTTGGAAGTCGGCCCACCCAGGCTCCACTCCCAAATCTGCCACCTCTAGGCCCTCTTGAGCAGGCTCCTGCCACCTGTTTGAGTCTCAGTTTTAAAAAAATCTGTATGGTAGAGATAACAACGAGGCTTATCTCAGGCTCCTTGGGAAGGTCAAGTGAAAAACTGCATGGCAACTTCTGCTAACACATCAAAAATCTGCCATCACTGTTTATGGTTTTAGTAACTGTGGCTTCAGGATGTTTTAGCATCTGCACAGAGGTGCATTTTCATCGTGAATGATGTTCTCAGTGGTGGCAGAGTTAAGAAAAAGTAACTGCAAGGCGACATTTCAAGCGCATCTCTCCTGTTTGCAGAAAGTGCACAGGCCAGGGGCTGGCGAATTCACGTACTTCCCTACCATGGGATGCTCTGCCATATGGGTCTAAAATATGTATGATGTGGAGGGATGCTGTGGATTTCTTAAGTGAAAAAAGCAAGTGGTAGAATAATGTTACCGTCCATGTTTGAGAAATAAAAATAAAAAGTAAAATGTTGTACACAGCAACTTGTGTGTGTTGAGACAGAAGGAAATGTCTAGAAGGATTGCCAAACTGGTGGCCCTTGGGTCGTATCCAGCCAGCACCTGTGTTTGTGTGGCCTGGATAGCACTTTTGTAAATGGTGGATTCGTTGCCAGCATTTAAACATTGTGAGATTTTATATATAACCTGGAATTTCTAGCTTCTCTTGAAAAACTGAAATGTCTGGTGACCCTGGGCCATAGTCTCTTGGGACACCTGTAAGCTGGAACTCAGGGCCAGTACTCTCAGTGGTGCCCAGAGGCCCACCCAGGCTTTTCTTTCAGGTACCTGACCCCTGGCCCTGAAAGCATTTGGGTTTATAACCCCTTTATCTACAGCTGGCTTTGACATGGGTGCCTCTGGCACATGGGATTGGGGTGGAGAAAAGGGCCTTCGGGAAGACTCACTTATTACACTATATACTTCTGTATGGCTTGAATGTATTATAATGACACCATGTTACTTCTAAAATTTAAAAATTAGTAGAAAAACATATTTGAATACTTGGTTGTATCCTAAGTGCCATGTAGAGAAAACCCACATTCCTGTTCCTCTATAAACTTCCATTTTAAAGCTAAAAATGAACTTGAACTCTGCATGGCAGGAGCCTCTTATTATTGAAATGTTCCTTCAAGATGCCCTCTGCGTGCACCGGTTTCATTCTTGGAGTTCTCCCTTCTGGTCAAAGCAGGGATGTCAGGGGAGATGGCCATGCCCTGTTCCTTCCTTCCTTTTCTCCTGCCAGGGGTATCTGCTGGTTCTCCTGCCCGTGCTCCCTCCTTCACTGCTACCTGCCCTGGGACCCACTCAACTTCACCTCTTCCACCAAGTGCTACAGCCCACGGGTTTCGGTTCTTCTTTCTCGTTTGTAGTCAGCAACCAGAAGTCAGGCTTAATCATTCTTGGATTAGTTGACGTGAGTGTGCCCTCCCTCCCCAGAGAAGAAGTAAAGTCTAGTGATCAGTTTACATTTACTTTGGGCCCTCATTGGGGTGATCCTGGCCTGGGCTGCTGGGGCCCATTCAGTGGCTGTTTGAAAATCCTCCAGGAGAGGAGTAGCTGGGCTTATGGAAACCTCCATTGGTCCTCGGGAGACTGACATTCTTCATTAGCTCAGCTGTCTCCAGAGCTGGCTCATCTCGGCCTGTTTATAGGCCTGTACAAATTCAGGCCCCTTTCTTTGCAGGAGGCTAGGATGAGAGGCTTCTTTAGGAATGCCTTCCCTCCCTCCCCAACCAGCCACCACCCTACCCTAGGATTGCTTTGTGGGGAGTCAGGTGTTTGGAAGTCCCAAGGATGAGCTGAAACCCACCTTTTGTGGGCACTGCTGTTTTCGACACACATCACCGAGTGTTTGCTTAGTGCCAGACCTGGTAGGTACCACATGTGGGCTTTGAGGTGCCCCAGATGGTTGCCTAAAAGAGCTGAGCCTCTTTCACAGTGTTTTCACTTCCTTCTTTCTCCAAACAGATAGGACCCCTTCAAGCTCTTTGAAGCAAGACCCGAGTCTGTCGGGGAGTAGTGCTTTCAAAGCATTTGCTTTTCTTCCAGAGTACCCTATGGGCCTGCACATCCCTGCTATTGCCCTTGCTAATTCTCCTGCCTAGAAAACCCCTCAGAATTCTACCCATGTGTCTCTTGCTCTAAGAAGCCTTCCCAGACTTTGTCCCCCTAAAAAAATGCATTGGCCAGGCTCGGTTATTTCTTGGCCGCCTCAATACTTTTTGCAAATCCCAGCAGCATTTATTTTGTTCTCTGGTCACCAGTGGTTCATCTTTGTGCTTCCAGAGCCGAGTGCCTTCTTCTGTGTTGTCTGCAGGGCAAAGACACTCTTCCAAGGCCCTATGTTAGGGGCCAGGTCACTGCCATGAGAGGATGGGGAGAGCCTGCTTACTCGTATGCTCTAGAGTCCAGTCTTGGAAGCTTGTTCTCTTTTTTACTCAGGGCTCAGACAAGTCAAGGCTCTTAAAAATCTGTGCATTTGTAAAACAGCCTTGGGAACTTTTGCCTAAATCTTTGCAGCGAAAAGTGGCAAATCAAATACTAGGGCCATTAGAAGACTAGAAACTAAAAATAAATAATTGAAATCTGCACTGGAAATATGTCTCCTTGGTTTTGAGACCCACCGCTACCATGCAGGGAGGGTGAGGGGGTTGAGTTTTTGTGGAGAGGGATTGAACAGGGCATGGTTTCCCCTGTAACCTTGCAGGTCTCTGAGAGACAATCTATCTCACCCAAAGAGCCTGGGTTTTGTAAAAGGCAGGCGACCCGGGCAAGGTGTTCATTCTGGCGAGATCCCATTTTGTAAAATGAGAAATGTCAGCCATGAGTTATTTCCCTAGTAACTTTGAGAAAAGGGGTAAGGCCTTTTGCGATCCAAGTCAAAAGCTGAAAGGGAGGTTTCCAGAGGCATCGATTTTGAAGGGGGCTCTGAAGAGGAGATTTGCCGAAGGAAAAAAAAAAGAAGTGGATGGGTGTGGTGTTCACCACCACTCTCGTTTGTGGAGTTGCTATGAACTTGGGATTCATCGACGGCTCTGTGTCCTGGGCAGGGCAGCTGGCTCTGTTGATTCCACTCTGAACAAAGTTCTCCCAGCGTCCCTTCTCTCTGTGTCTCATGCCAATGTCTGGGTTTGGGTCTGCAAAGCTCCAGACTCGAGGCCTGATGTCCTTGCAGTGAACTCTTTAGAGCTGCTGAGTGCCCGGCGTGGCTTTAGGTGGGGACCCAGTGCTCATTGTTCGTTTCCTCCAGGCTGGGGATTGCCAGCCAGACCCTGGATTTCTGGTGTGCCTCTGAATGCCCAAAGCCACAGTGCTCTGAAAAAGCAGCAGCAGGCGAGGAAACCACTGGAGGTGGGGAGCTCTTGGCTGGTGTGGTCTCAGCTTCTGACACTTGTAACTGATGGCCCCCTGTCACTTCCTGTCATGCAGCCCAAGTGGCGGGGAGGAGTTCCTTCAGGGAAACCATGCTCTGCTCGGCTCAGAGAATCCTGTGTGCAGGGCTCCGTCGCAGTTAGGGGCGGGGGACTTTGCGTGGATGAGGCCGGAGCGCCCCATGGTTTGGTGCTGCTTCTTTGTCCGGGCTCAGGTAAGCTCCCTGTGGCAGAGCCAGGGATGGACGGGCTCCACACTTCCACCCATGCCTGGCTGGGTGGTGCCAGGAGCTGAGGTGCGGGAGGGCGAAGCTGTCTTTCACCTCCCAAGCAAATAGGCAGGGAGCTGCTGTTAAAAACCCCTGGGACGATGGAGTGGGGACTTCTGTCTCACTTTAGTGTGAATCAGAAAAGAGCTGTGTGGTTGCGTTTAAGACCACAATGGTTGCTTGATTGGAGATGGTGAGTTAAGTGAGTGCCTAGCTGTCAGCGTTTCCTTTAGCATCTGTGATTGGAGGAGAGAGAGAGAGAGAGAATGTGTGTGTGTGTGTGTGTGTGTGTGTGTGTGTGTGTGTGTGTATGTGTGTTGGGGGGAGCTCTTTGTTCCATGATGCTAGTATTTTAATTTTTATAAGAGATCTGTTTTCAGTTAATTGGGGGAAAAAAGAGTGAAAATAAGGATGCATCTGCCTTCTGGTTGTTTTCTGTTTGGGGAGTTTTTTAAAGTCACAAAGTGGATTTCCAAGATCTTTTCTTCTTCTTTGGGTTGAAAGATGGCTGCAGTCAATTTTGGAAGTTCATTCTTCTTGGAACAACTTTTTTGTAGGTTTCCTTTTAGTGAGTCCTGTGTTGTGAATGTGTTCATCATTGAGAAGATGAAGTCGGATATTATTATTAGGGGAGATTCAGACTCACTAGTGTTCTCATTAAGGTGCTTGGTTTGGTTATGTCTGAAGGAATGGCTGGAGATGTTACCTTTCCATGGGCTGAAGAATGGTTAGGAAGCCCAAAGGTAACTCCCTCTGTCCCTTTTGTTTGTGGGTGGGCGTTAAAGCTTTGAATAAGCCACCCCTATTTTCCAAAGAAAGTGTCCATTGCTTTTTCTATTCTTCTCACCAGAATTCTGAGATTGATTTTTGTAATGCTAATTTCAGCTCTCATACATGACCATTCTAGACGTACATTTATAATCTTTTCATGTGATTTGGATGGTTTTATGGTCTTTCTCCTTTCCCATCTGATTCATCCAGCTGTTTGCTCCCCTGATAAAGAATCATTTTTGAGTCTTTGAGATACAGAAATTGACAACATTTAAAGTGACTTACTACAATTTAGTGATAGTTAATGCAACATAAAAAGTAATACAACACTAGCTAAGATTTATTAGATACTTGGCATGTGAGTAAGCACTTTACTCCCATTAGCTCATGAAATTCCTACAACTCTATAGAGTTGGCTGGCTATTATTACTATCCTTATTTCTCAGATAGTAAAACTGAGGTTTAGAAAAGATAAATTATTTTTCCAAGGTCACCTAGCTGCGGAGCAGTGGACCAGGCTTCAAGCTCAGGCAGAATGGATCCAGAAATGACATTCTTAGCTATTAGGTGCTACATGAGGATTTCAGTGATGGAGCCCTTACTATATCTCCTGTCACCTGCAACATCTTCAGTAATACTTTGCTTTCCTGTCCTTTGGCAAATCGGCCTGTTTTGCTAAGGTCCAATTAGTGGCTACCTAAGAGGCGTCTAGACAAATCATTACCTTCTCTGGACTCAGTTTCCCTACCTATCAAATGGAAGTTTCTCTAAACTCATTTTAGTTCTGATATGAACCTAAGATATGCAAATATCTTGTATAAAAAGTCAAACATAGTTCTCATATCATTCCTATTTCAAGTTATATGAGTGCATTTAAATATACATTTCCCAAGGATATCCATTGGAACTCAAAATGTAATTGGCTAGGGGGCCGTCGACCTTTATTTTGCTCTTGAAAATACTACTGAATACGTTTTTATTTCTCGGTTCTGAGAGTCTCCAGAGAAAGGATCTGGAGGAATTGGGGCTGGGTGTGGGAGGTCAATTGGTAAATGGATGTGGTAGAGAGAAAGGGAGGGGAGGGGAGAAACCCTTTAAAGATCTCATAAATCCATCTTCTGAGATTTGGCCAAGGCAGTTCTGTATCAGTGGAGAAATGCTAGAGTATAATGATTAAGGGCATGGGTCTTAGGACCACAGAGATGTAGTTTTGCGTCCCAGCTTTGCCTCTGACTAGCCGTGCAATCCTAGGCATGTTACCAAATGTTTCTCAGTCTGTTTTCTGCTCTGCAAAAAATGGGGATAATAAATAGTGTCTACTTTATAGGATTGTCATGAGGAATAAATGAAATGACCCATAAGCATGCCTCGCCCAGAACCAGCACTCAGTAAACGTGATCCATGTCTCCGATCTTACTGACCGTAGACTGTTGGTGGGCACTGGAGACACAAATCCTGAATGTGTAAGGACTTAGGCATGCCAGGGCTGTGAAACATCTACCCACAGAGATGAACCTGGCCCTGGTTTGATTTTGTTGAGGGAAGGAAGCATATTCCACGGAAGGTCAGTACTTCATTTTAAAGCTCCAATTCCAGCCATGTTTTTACAGCTTGCCCAGAACGCCAAGTGGGAGCCATTTAAGGGGAAGTTGATTCAAACCAGATTCTAAAAAGGCCTCTTTTGATAGAACACACAGAGGTATGACTCGGAGAGGGCGAGGTCCGGGTGGTGACCCCCCATGTCCACCCAGACAGAAACAATGGGTGACTTTAGGACCTAAATATAGACTATGTGGATGTCACTTAGGGAAAACCAGTTCCCGATGCTGACCAGGGTGGGCAGGTCTCTTAGGAAGAGCTCCGGAAGCAGCCCCTGTGTGCCAACCCTTGCTCTGTCAGCCCTGTTTTTCTGGACAATTCTGGCCATATTCTAGCTCTCCACATCTGTTGAGCCTCTGCCTCTGATTGGCAGCCTTATGTCCCCATCTCTTCCCTTCCTTGTGGCATTTACCACCTCTCCCCTTTGTTTCTTGCAGACCCCACCCAGCCCTCGCCAGAAACTCCAGGTGCTGTAGCCACAGTGTTTGCTTCTTGTAGAGCAAGGCTAGTAGCTCGCTGGGAGTCAGGAATTTGAGGCTCAAGGTCTCGGTTTTGCAGTTAACCTTGGGTAATGCTGAACTTCACTGTGTACCAGGTTCTCCAATGGAGACATTGCTCTTAAGAACCTGGATCCTGGAGCTTGACTGTCTGGGTCCAGATCCTCACTGCCACTTGACCTTGGGCAGGTTCTTTACCTCTTTGGGCCTCAGTTACCTCACCTGCAAAATGGAGATCATGGTAGTATCTGTCTCAGTTACCATGAGAAGTTTATAAAATAATACCTGTGAAACCCTTAAAACAGTTTATCTTGTGTCAGTGCTCAGAAATGGTAGCTATGATTGGGGCGCCTGGGTGGCTCAGTCGGTTAAGCATCCGACTCTTGGTTTCAGTTGCGGAGTCACTAAATGCTCTAATGTGTTTCCTAAAATACATTATAATAAATACATCCAGGTCTACTGCGTGTGGGCTGAAGTGATATTCTGTCTCCCCCCAGCCACTTCCTGTACTTTGGGGGACCACAGCGCCAGTGGCTCTGAGCATCTGAGACCGAGGTTGCTGCCTGCTACCAGTGTTCACAATGCTCATCCCACCAAAATGGACAGTCAGCCCGTCCTTTTCATTCACCAGGCAGGGCCTGAGAACCAGCTTTGTGCCTGTCTCTGTGTCAGGGGCCAAGATGCCCAAATTATGGGTCTTTGTAGCCTTTTCTATCTTCTTTGAATGGGACATTACCCGCCCAGAGAAAATGGGGTAGAGAGAGACAAGAAATAATCTAGTTGCTGAAATCCCCCCTTAACGAGAAGTAAGAGAAGCCAAGGCCATGCTCTTCCTGAAATCTCTGGATTGGGTCAAGGAGCTCTCAGTCAGCTTTTGCCGAGTAACAACCACTCCAGCTCAGTGGCAGACAACAAGCATCTGTTCTTACGTTCACAGCTGTGCGGGTTGATGCAGGCAGTCTGCCCCACATGGGTCCACTAGCTACCCATGTCTGTTCTTCCCCTGTGGAGGTCAAAAGTCCCAAGGAGGAAGCAGGAATATAGGATGTCCCTTAAGGCTTAGGCTCAGAATTGGTCCTCTGTCCCTTCCACCCATATTTCATCGGTTGGAGCAAGTAACAGGTCCAAACCATGGAAGTCAGGAGAGAGCATGAAAGTTTGCTGAAGAATAAATTAGTCCACTACAGAGATCATCACTATTTACTCACTCAGCCCACATCTATGTGGGGCGCTCTGCCATGTTGGAGGAGGATGAATATAGTCACAATAAATGACGAAGATGGTAAGGACATCTAGCCCAAGGCCTGGCATGCTGTAGGTCCTGAACAAGTATCTAGTGGATGAGTATCTGTAGTGCCTCTGGAGTGCTAACTGGTGATCGGTATTTCATAGAGGTTATTGCCTTTTTATCCTGCAACCTCTGGTTGGGCAGGTGCAATCATCCCAGGTCAAACAAGCGGGATACTGTTTTGGCCTGCTGAATGCTTATAATCGAGATCATCCCTGATATGGGGAAAGAGGCAGGCTTTGCACCAGAAAGGCTCCGGATCGAATCCCTCATGCACCTGTTCCCATACACTTTGTGGACTGCCTTGGGTGCTAACTCTTTAAGTACCCATCACATACTAAGAATCTAGTTAGCATGATACCTGGCCTATCATAGATTCTGTAAATCCCTAGCCCTCTGCTTTTGGGGAGATCACATGCATTTTTGAGTATTCTCTTCAGAAAACTGCTCAGAGATGTGAAAATTTCTCTGCAGACCCAAGGCCCCAGGTAAAGAACTCCTCTGCAAGTATTCATTCCCGTCCATCGCCTTTCCCTTCTCTTTCCTCCCCTCTCTTAAGACCTTCATCCACTGGAAGAAATGTTTTTCCATATTTGTATGCCAGCATCAGGCTCAGGGTCTGGCTCATATTAATGAGTGTATTTTTAAGTGAGTGAGAGAAGGTGGATGAAGGGGTTAGTGATATCTTGTTTGCATATGCATCAGGTCACAAAACTTTTGGACTAGATGAGATAGGAAATCTCATATAATCCAGCCCCGTTAACTTCATTTATTTTTATTAAAAAATTTATTACTGAAGTATAGTTGACGTACAATATTATATTAGTTTCAGTGCACAACATAGTGATTTGACAGTTCTGTTCATTACTCAGCACTCATCGTGATCACCGTAATCACCATCTGCCACCATACAAAGTTGTTACAAGATTATTGACTATATTCCCTATGCTATACTTTTCATCTCTGATTTAATTTGTAGCTGGGAGTTTGTACCTCTTAATCCCCTTCACCTATTTCACTTATCCCTCCACCTGCCTCCCCTCTGGCAGCCACCGGTTAGTTCTCTGTATTGAAGCTTTTTGTTTTTCAGATTCCACATATAAGTGACATCATATGTTATTTGTTTTTCTCTGTGTCGGTTTATTTCACTTAGTATAATACTCTCTAGCTCATCCAGGTTGTTGCAAATGGCAAGACTTCGTTCTTTTTTATGGCTGAGTAATATTCCAGGGTGTGTGTGTGTGTGTGTGTGTGTGTGTGTGTACCACATCTTCTTTATCCATTCATCTATCGATGGACACTTGGGCTGCTTCCATATCTTGGCTATTGTAAATAATGCTGCTATAACCATGGGGGTGCATATCTCTTTTTGAATTAGTGTTTTAATTTTCTTTGGCAACCCCTTTATTTTATAGTTGATAAAACTGAGACCCAGAGAGGTTAGTTCACTTGCCCAAAGGCACACAGCTAATAATAATATTAATAATATTATTAATAATAATAAATTAATGTTTTCTTCCAACCAGGTAACTTATGCTCAGATACAATTAGGTCTCATTCCCTCAGTACCCGGTTAGAAAACAGTGTCATTCTCATCTATCAGAGTTATAGATCATGTTACAAAACTTGAGTTTTCTTGACTTTCATATCCAAAGTCAAAGACACAGATGACAGAAACATATATGCCATTGTCTCAACCATAGAACCATTGTGGTGTGAGCCCTTTAGGGCAGAGCCCTTGTCACCTC
>NW_024423786.1:33829468-33974083 GCF_017311325.1 Ursus maritimus
CAGAGATAGAAACAGCCAGCGAGAGAGGGAACACAAGCAGGGGGAGTGGGAGAGGAAGAAGCAGGCTCATAGCAGAGGAGCCTGATGTGGGACTCGATCCCGGTACGCCAGGATCACGCCCTGAGCCGAAGGCAGACGCTTTAACGACTGCGCTACCCAGGCGCCCCTCCCTTGATGTTTTCTACATACCAACTTACCCCCATCTGCCAACACATTAATCCCGTGGCAGTGGAGATAATCATGAATTGGCTTTTTTAGCACCTTGATTTTTCTGGATTTCAATGAATAATTACCAACATCTTCAGAAATTAGGAAGAAGAAAGGCCTAGCTATTATTCTATGATCTGAAGTAAAATGTATGAAGAACATAGCGTTTAGAAGTGGGAGATGTATGGACATGCCTTTGCCTCCCCTTTCATAACGGCGACATGAATAAGACTTAAACCTGTCTGAGCCTCAATGTCTTGATCTATGAGATGTCAGTCACTGTGCCAACCTGATGCATCTCTGTGAAAAGTGCTTTGACTCTAGGAAGGGGTTCTAGTTGTAAATTGTGTTATCATCATTGCTGTTGTTATTATTATTACTGTTGTATATCAGGGATGTTTGGGGAATCCTCTACCTCACTTTTCTTACCATGCATTCTGTGCTTTCTGCCTCTGTGGGTCTCCTTTGAATTTGTGTGTCTGCATTTACTAAGCCAAGACTTATATATTTTAATTGGGTTGCTTTTTTATGTCTTAGAATGATACAGAGAAATGAAGAAAATATGAAAGTGCCATCTATTTTGTTCTGTCCCCAAATTAAGAGACTTCCTTCGGTTTTCTGGCAGGTCCACTTTTCCCCAGCCCAGCATGATTTCCGAACTGCCAGGCATGACAACTCTTTTGCATGTTTTCTGTTTGATGTGTTATATGACAATGGCGTATAATGCTTGCTTTTATACTCATTTCTGTTCCAAATAGATCAGGGAAGAGTTCTACTTGTTTAAAAATAAATGCTTGAGAACCTATTAACAAATATGTAGGGGTTTGTATTCATAAAGGCAAGGGGCAGCATATGTAGGTTAGGTTGGTCACAGCTCCATAGCAAAGGTCCATAATATTTTTGTTTTTTAAAGATTTATTTATTTGAGATAGAGTGAGAGAGCAGGGAGGAGGGAAGGAGCAGAGGGAAAGAATCTCAAGCAGAATCCCCACTGAGTGTGGAGCTTATGCGGGGCTTGATCTCATGACCCTGAGATCATGACCTGACCCAAAATCAGGAGTTGGACCCTTGACTGACTCAGCCACCCAAGCATCCCTTGTTTTTGTTTTTAAAATGTAATCAGTATAGAAGAGAATTTCATGCAATCTATAGGTTCACTCATTAGAAAGATTTATCTTGGCACACATACATTTATGTTCACTTGCAATCATGTATATAATTTTAGGCAGTTTACAGATGCGCTGAAGCATTTCCAAGAATTTTACATTAAAGATCCCTTCCCTGTGGATTTCATGCAGTTTTTCATTCAACACATAATTTTTGAATGACTACTATTGCTGGATATGATGCCTACCTTTATCCAGCCAACACTTCATTGGGTATATGGATATACGATAGAGAACTAACATATTTATAGTACCATGAATGCTCAGTGATTTCATTATCACTGGTTAATAATAATTCCACACCAAATCTTAATTGGACTTCATCTTCCTCCTGTTGTTTAAAAGCAGATAAGTAAAGGAAGGAAAGAAGATAAAAAGAAATACATGTTTATCTCCTTTGAAGATAAAGCATGTAAGCTGTATGAAATGTCCATTTATATCTCATAAAATCGAAGGCTAATGTTGCTAAGGTGATTACTCTGATAATGTTAAGATTTTATGTTTTGATTAAACTGGTCCTCTTTGAATCCATGCTCAAGCAACTCGGCTTTCCTTGAGAAAGGGAATGGTATTTATGGGGTTACAGACACTCTACTGGATTATTTCAGGAGTTATTGCATCTACTTAGAAATGCTTTGATGCTGTGCTATACTTCAGACAGACACTTCCCTCGACTTGTCCAAATGAATGAGGTGTCATTTGATAATACTTTATTGAGCATCTATCATGTGCAGGGTTCTGAACAAGGTGGGACCCATAATCTCATGAGCTATTGGTCTTGGACTTCTTAATTTAATTCTATTGCCCAAATGGCTACTGAGTGTCTTGTGGCTGCTATACTGAGTTTCAGGAGATATAGCTAAATGTTTCCCAAGTGATACTTTGTCTTAAACTTGACTTACAACTTGTGAGGCTGATATTATTAACCCCATTTTCAAGATGAGGGGATAGAGCCTCAGAACTTGTTTAAGGTCATACAGTGGTGAGTGACAGGGCCTTGGATTGCAAAACCTGAGCTCTTAACCAGAAATCTAGTGCTTTCCATAAGGGCCCCCATGGACTGAGCGCTTTTTTTGTGTCAAGGAGCTGATATACATTGTTCCATTTAATCTTCACGACAAAGTTTATGTCAAGTTTTGTAATCCTTTCTTAACAGGTGAGTTCACTGCTGTTCAGTGCTTATAAGGTAAAACCCTGTATTGGCTATGAAGAGTTAAGAATGAATAATTCTGCAACTTAAATCCTCCTAGTATCACTATGGCCATAATAACCATTACATTTGTGGCCATAATAATGAAGGATATTGCCCAAACTCTGGGGAGGGAACCATTTTTCATGAAGTCTAGAATCCTAGTATATTAAGAAGAATTTATTATATAATATTTACTTTTTATTTCTTTAAATATGTTTATGATTATATGTACATACCTATACTTATGCATGCATGCATACTTTGTTAAAAAAAGTAAAACAATGGACAACAGTACCTTACTGTGTTTTCTCTTTGTGTTGGAAACTCAGGGGATCTTTAAATTGTCTATGATATACACATGTTGTACATTTGTAAGGTAAAAAATTAAATGCATTTTAACAGAAGGGGTGCTGATCATTTCTTCAGGGAGATTGTTTCCTCGGCAAGGTGCTGCTGATGGAGTAGGAGGAGGTGTTTTCTGGGCCCGTGGCAGCATTTTTGGCCAGTGAGTCACAGATGTTTCAGTGTGATAACATAACCAGAAGGCAGACTTGGGCTGTCAGTTTTCAAGTGGATCAGAAAAACCAAGCTTTTGACAATGAAAATGTTGTTGTTACATGGAGAAAAGAACACAATTTATGATTCCTTGTTTCTTGGTTTTCTGCATTGAGGTGGGCCCTCAGCCTCATTTTTTGACAAGGCCCAGACTCTTGGTTATATAGGTCACTGTGACAAGGAGTTGGGAATGCTTTGTGGCATCCAGGGACCTTGGGACTAGATGCATTCATACAGGGCTTTGCAAACTATTCCAAATACTTAAGGAACCACTCTTCTGAACTCACACGTTTTGAGCAAAGGAGTTTTTTTTTTTTTTTTTTAAGAGGGTAGAAGTACTATTTGCCACAATATATAAGGTGGGATTTACAGGCAGTGCTCCTTTACTTTTTTTAAAAATTTAAATTCAATGTAATTAACATATAGGATATTATTAGTTTCAGAGGTAGAATTCTGTGATTCCTCAGTTGCATATACCACCCAGTGCTCATTCCATCAAGTCCCTCCTTAATGCCCATCACCCAGTGCTCCTTTACTTTTAACCAGTAATTTCAGTTTTCCTTCTGCCTCCTGTTGTGGTTGACTGGCAAGCAGTGAAGTCCTTTTTAATCACTTCCGGCTTCAAAGGATATTCAAAATGACCTTTTTGAGATAGACTTTTGTTTAGTGAACATTATCATCATGGCATTTAAAAGTGAGGTGTTTCTTCTAAAAAGTCAGTAGCATATGACAAAACTAATTTTTAGGACTATCAGATTACCCCAACGTTGCATCAGGGTGCATTGTTTCACTTTCAAGACTTGCAAGGAATGTCTTTAAAATTAACAAATTAAGGGATTTGGTGAAAAAAAACATACAAAAGAAAATCCTGATGTCACTTGTATTTTTCCATTCTAATCCTGTTGTTGGCTTCACATTTTAAAATGTTTTTATTTGACTGGGAAAGGCATCATTTGAAATTTTTATTGATAACACTCTTAACTGCAAGGAAAAGACATAAACCTGCAAAGCTGTAACTATCATGGTGGCCACAATTGGGAGGTCTGCAAAATGGTTTATTACCGGCAGAAAAAAAGCTGTTGGGAACCACAGTCGTTATAGGGGTCACCACCTCTGTTACATGCATTTTATTTTTTTCCCTTTTCATTTTGAGGGTATTTATGATGGCAGTGCCAAACTACACACTTTTCCCTCCCCTAATGTCTGTGGGCTTTGTTTTGATTCTCTCTTTATTAATGATGTGAAAACTTTGGGGTTATATAAAAATGAGCCAGGGTCAGGCTTTTCGAGCCCCAGAATGCTGAAAATGTCCTTATATCTAGCTAGTGAAGACATTGTTTAAAAGGGCCACATTTTACTTCCTAAGATTTTTAGCTGTTTTGCAGATTTTAGATATCTGGGTGAAATGTGCAAGGCAGCCTCATACTCTTGCTTTCTTAAGGTAAAACATAAAAGACTTGTGGCGAAGGAAGTAAAATGTGTTATAGTTGTTGGCTGCAGTTGCATAGCAATTTCTGGCCTATTAAAGGATGATGCAGGTAGCTACAGACATTATTTCATTCCATAGGTCGGGAGTCTAGTACTTCTGTTGTTGTTACTGTTGTTCAGGCTTTCAGAGAATGCCTTATTTAACACCTTGTTAGTATAAAATTGCTTTTGACTTCATAAACACAGGTGTTCAGTTTGAATCTTAATGAACTGTGAAATAGGTAGATGTCTAAAAGGAAATTCTATAAATTGTGAACATGGCTCTGTCAGCACGCTAAATGGATTAGGAAAATTCACTGTCTGCCTTGTAACTGAACACCAATGTGATGCATGGGCATGAATCAGTCCTGAAAAGCCAATAAAATGGAGGGAAAAAGTAAAGCCTAGGAGATGTTGATTGTGTGGGTTCCCCCTACCACAAATGAATGTTGATGCAGAAGGCTCTGAAATCAGAATGGCTATTCAGAGGACGGCCAAGAAGGGATACATATGAGCAGACAACACAGAATTTATAGAGTAAAACCACAAACACCTTATTTTCCATTGTACTAAAATAATGATATTTTGCAGTACTCATTTTGTATGTAATTCTGCTTTCAATTTTATATTGTTACTGCAGCTCAAATCTCATTATAAGTGTTCCAACAAAAATTCCCTTTTAATCAAAAACTTTCCAGTCCTTAGCCCATTGTCAACTTATTTTGAGCAACTTATTTTTCTAGCGAAACAAAAGAATTTGGCTCTTCTTTTTGAGTTCATTGGGATGTTATTTGACCTATGTGGCTAAACATGTAATTAAGATAACCGAGTCATTTTAATTTCTACATAGATCCCTTCATAATCTGCATCTATTATTTTGGAATGTAGAAATATGGGGTCAGAGCCCTTTATATTCTTTGAAACAAAAGAAATAGATCATTAATACTTTTGTTTGGTTATATTTTTGTTTGAAAAAGGCATTGTCTATACTATATTAAGCTTCAACTAGAAGTGACAATATCCAATTAGCCAATCGTCTATGGGAAAGTGCATGTCCTCTAGTAAGTGTTACTTACTGGTGAATGGTTTGTAGGAAAAAAAGAACGTATTTCTGTCATGTCTGTGGGAAGCTGGCTTGCCACTTTAAAAAGGAGATGACAGAATTTAGGAGGAGGGAAATTCAACAAAACTCTCACTGACCTCCATGGTCACATTCTTTCTCTCTCTCTTTTTTTTTTGGTATGAATTTTATGGAAAACAGAATTTACTAAGTACTTCCATTCATTTTTTTCCTTTTGAGGGCACTATTTAGAAATAACCAGTTTACATTATGATTATGTTCTCCTGACACTGGACCCACATTTGTAACACTTGCCTCTATTCCTCTGGAAAAGGCTAACATTTGCTGTGGTTGGGTTTCTTTATGTGTATATTTACATATCAAACCAAAATGCAAAGAGTGAAGTTAAATTTCAGGGCTTCTGCAAGAATCTTTTACCCATTTTCATATGAACTTTATTCTTTTTTAAATTAAATACAGATATTTATTCCATACAGACATATACTTTTCCTTTCTTTTTTTATTAAAGAAAAAAGAGAGAGAGAGAGAGAATACAACTTGAGGTAAAAAGTTGTGTAGTTGAGGACCACTTTAACCCTAGAAGTTTGTTTTTATTGCAAGCATTTCCGTCTTGAAATGTATGAAATTTATTTTCTTGCAATTATTTTGTATTTTGTTTTCTTATTTTCAAATGTGGTGATTTCTTAAATCCTTATAACAGAACGATAATAAAATACTACTTGGCAGTTGTTAATTTGAAACTGGACAGATCCTAAGTTCTGTCATTAAGATCTTGCCAAATGTGAAGGAAAAGAGAAAATCTAACTCCTCATTTACTGAGTGTGACTCCTGAGCCTAGTGCCAGCAAAGCTGGGTGTCAGCTCTCTCCATAGTGATGACCACCTTTGACAGCTCTTCTGAGGGCAGTACAGGAAGAAGGGAAAAGCGTGACTTGGAGAACAGCTTGGGACTGCCAGAGATCTAGAGCTTAGGATTTGTCAACTCTTCAACCTCACTCCCATCCAAAATCAAAGTGTGCATTTGTGGAAAAATGTACATGAATTTTAAAGATTTAATTTGGAAAAGTTTAATCATTTGCACCTTGCTGTGCATGCATGTATGTGTGTGTGTGTCTGTGTGAGTAAAAGAGGAAGAGACAGAACACTAAGATGAAATTTAGGTGTCCAGTATCATTTTGGTAACCTTCTTTATAGGGTCTCTAGTAGGTTATTTATAAAGTATCTACTGTGTGTTAAGCATGGTGCCAGGTGCCAGGAATACAGAAGTAAGTAAGAGATAAGTGTTGCCAACATTACCACCCATAATGTGATTATTGAAAAAAATTTAAGATTATTTGTAGTTCTTTTTGTTCTCGAGCATTCACTAGGGTTGATTCATAAAAGATTCAATTTAGTGAATTGTTGGTTGCTTGACAGAACCTGTAAAAACCTTGGGCATACAATAGGGCCTCTGAGTAAGTCTATGAAAGTACCTAACCAAAAGGAGAAATTGTTTTAATGCTTAGAGCTTTTTTCATTTACAAATCCTTAAATTTTCAATGGTCACATTGTCGGATAAAGTTTCTTGATATTGGTTGTGTGGGACACAAAAATATAATCTTATTCCTCAGGAACATTGTGGCCTGGCTGGGGTTTTAGTTACTGTGCTGCACTTAAGTGTTTATTTTGTCCCTTTATTAACCTAATATTTACATAGAAAGAAAATTTCATTGCAGTATAAGCTTCCTTTAGGAAAGGACCTTTTGCTTTTTTTTTAGTGGGGTATATAAGCTCTGAGAGCCATGCCTACCATAATATAGGAACTCCAAAAATGTTTATTGGATCGTTGTTGCTCTCCTATATCATTGGAGGTGTAGTGAGAGAATTAGATGAGATATTACATCACACTAGCAATGAAAGTATCCAGTCTCAGGTGATGTTTTGATAGTAGTAGTAGAAGACACTGATTAACTCTTCTATAACTTAGGTATGGGGAAAAGTTTCCTAACTGTGAGTCAATATCTGGTAGCAATAACGTATAATGATAAATTTGATGACATGAGGTAAAGAATTTTTGCAGGGCAAAAAAATATCTGGCAGGGTAAAAGACAGATAACAACTTGTAAAGGGCTTGTATCCCTAATAAATAAGGTTTTTAAAAACAAAGAACTGAAGAACCAGTAATCCTATAGAATAATGGGCCTGATACATACGTGGTACACAGAAAAATAAATGTAAATGGTGCTTAATTTATGATGCTCAACCTGATGAGCTCAACAGGATGAGAGAAGTGCATATTAAATCTACATTGAAAAACAATTTTCACTTATTAGAATGGCAAAAAATCCAAAGACTTGAAATGTTCTCTTATTTATTGGTAATACTGTGGGAGTAACTAGTCCTCTAATAACAGTGCTGGTAAAAATGCAAAATGGTATATCCCCTTTCAGAGGGAATTTGGCAACATCTAGCAAATTACATGTTTGCCTTTGACTGCAATCCCAGTTCTTCCCAGAATCTCTAGACCCCAAAGATACATTGGCGGACATATAAAATATCGGAGACTGTTCATTGCAACACTATTTGTAATAGCAAAAGACTGGGAACCACCAAGATGACTACCAGGAGGGGATTGATTGAATAAATCATTGTGATTCACAAAGTGGATTACCTGTAGCTGTGTAAAAGATGAAGAATATCTCTCTATACTGATATGGAGTGACCTCTATCATATATTTTTAAATGAAAAAAAAAAAAAGAAGGTGGTAAGAAATGTATAGGGCATGCTACAGTTTACCTAAGAGATTAAAGGAACACAAATACACATATGAATGTATGTATTTGCTTATATTTAAAAAAAATTGATGGATAAACCATAATATTACTTGTTTCACAGTAGAATGAGTAGACAGGGAGAGAACCCAGACTTCTTTGAATATATTTTGTTTTATAGATTTGACTTTGGAGCCATGTAAATACATAATTACAAAGAAAAATTAAATCTAAAAAGGCAATCCCTAAAAAGTTAAAAGGAAAATGAAACAAACCTATCTATGTGTCTGAATAGCAGTATAACTGCACAGAGAGGATCTGTTCCAGTGGCTTTAAAACAGAGTACTTTGAGTGTACATCCCTAGTGGCATACAGTTCAGGACAAAAAAAAATATGCAAAGAACTTAAACCTTTTTCAATAATTATATTATTGATTGTAATGTGGATATTATTATTCTAAGGCAGGTGTGTGTGAAAACTGGGATAAAACAAATGAGTGTTTCTGTTTGTGTCACTAAGAGCTTAGGAGAAAAGAAATACAATGCAAGATTGATGAAGTTAAGAAAAGTTGTGACTGTAGTCTTAGGTTGTGTTTCCTCTTTAGTAACATATAGAATTATATAGATAAATGTTTTATATTTATATTCTAGCCATGACTCTGTGAAGCCCTAGAAACAAGAACCAATCTGGTAGCAATGAACATTCCTAGTGTCAGATTTACTGTTTTCCCATGAAAAGCCTTTGTAGAAATGGAAAAGTCTATGTCTGGGGCAGGGAATGATGCCTAGAACATCTTGTCATGCCAGGAAGTGGGGAAGCTATCAAAGACAGGGCATGTCAAAAAGACTAGGAACAAATAAGAAAAATGTGTCCACTGGACAAAGAATTTGAACATCAATAACACATAAAATATGATTAAATCCATGAGTTCAGAATGATAACTCTTTTTAAAAAAGCTCTTTTGTAGGTTCTAGGGAACCAATACATCATTTCTGAAACTGGTAAATAAAGGGAAAGAAATGAGCATTTATTGTAACTCTTTTATATAAATTGTACTTACAGTAGTCAAAAGTTGACAAAGAGAAGATTCTCTATATAGAAGTATTCCAGCTAATAAACGAAGAATGCTTAGACTATCACCATTTTATATCCTCTAATGATTTAATTAGTGGATCCTGGTGATCGAGTTTTAATGAATGTCACATCAAATAGTACATGCCTCCAGATGGAAGTACACTCTATTGCAATTAAAGTCTTGTCAGAAAAATCAAACCTGAGTTTTACTGGAAATAGGACAGAGAGGAACTTGGCAAACAGCTCCAAGGGCTGCAGTGAGCAAGTTCCCCATCATGGGAAACTCTTGTAGGACAGATGACTCTGTTTTTGTTTTAAAACAACAAAAAAGTTTTCAAAGAAAAAGAGAAAGAGGTAGAGAGGGAAACTGTAGATCTAAAAAACTTAAGAGACTTATCAACCAATCATAATGTATGGACCTTGTTTGGATCTTGATTCAAATAAGCAAAATGGTAAAAATGTGAGCTATTGGGGGAATTTGTAGGTTAAACTGATGATAATAAACAATCACTGGTAAATTTGTCTTAAGTGTGATGATAGAATTTTTAATATAGAGTTCTTATCTTTTAAAATTATGTACTAAAGGGGCACCTGGGTGGCTCAGTCTGTCAAATGTCTGCCTTTGGCTTGAGTCATAATCTCAGGGTCCTGGGATCGAGCCCGGCATCAGGCTCCTTCTTCAGCCAGGGGCCTGCTACTCCCTCTTCCTCTGTCTGCTACTCCCCCTGCTTGTGCTTGTGCTCTCTTTCTCTCTGTCAAATAAGTAAAATCTTAAAAAAAAAAATACGTACTAAAGAATTTACAGATGAAATAATACAATGTCTGGTATTCAATTTTAAATAATTAGGGGGCTGGGAAGGGTGTGTGGTTGGGGTTCATAGAAGGAACGGGAGTAGTAGCCATGAGTGGATACATGTAAAGTGAGAAGTGGGTGCATGAAAATTCGTTGTGTTATTTTCTGTGTTTTTGAATATGTTTGAAATTTATGTAAGAAAACATTGAAAACAAAATAAAAATAAATGAATAGTGGCCTGCATAGGCTGTGAATTTCATTCCCAGTGACACAGTATGCCACAAGATGTCTCCTGCCTACCTACCCTGGCACATTGTGTCTTTATGTATACAGATGCTTTTTCTGCTAAATTATTCTAAACTTGATGGTGACCCTGAAGATGATTTCAGACCTTTTACTGGATCATGGAAGTATACTTTTTAGAAGGAAAAAGTCTTATTTTAACTTTTTCTAGTTTTTTAAGTTTTTGTCTTTATGAAAAGGTAATTTGGTTGTAAAAGACCTAGAAGAAAGCATTGGGAAATCTGACAGGGAAGTTGAATAGGTTGAGCTTTTTTATATTGAAGTTTTGGAAATCTTTTTTCAATCTAGCCGGTTGCTATAAGACTGCAGCTGGCTGATGTCAGGGACCTGCTAATGATTCACTCCATTTAGGCAGGGTCCGTCCTTGAGAACTTCCCTGGAAATGGTTTGGGTTGCCAGGCACAGACCATGGCCATACAATTTGCGCTTGACATCATTTCTTTCACCCACATTGGTGGGTATCAGTCATCAGAGGATCTAATTTCTATTTCACACTCAGCCTAGAAGTTTAGAAGACTTTATTTTGCCTGTTTGGATTCTTCTATTCCTCTCATAATCTCAGTGTTTTCTTATTAGTAAAACATAAGTCTAGTTCAAGGAATCCTAAATATTTATCTTACATATTTTAGAAAGAAAAATTATATAAAAATGAAATACTGGTAGTGAAACCTTGTTAATTTTATTCTTTCTTTGTCCTGGTTTTGAAGCCTCTTAAATACTACAAAAGGAGAAGCATACTTACTATGGAGTGAATTGTTAGAGTGCGTGGGTATGTGTTTTGTAAATTGAGTTTATCTAAATCCCAGTCTAGAAGAACTAAACCAGTTTTCTCTAGTCTTTCTCTAGAAAGTGAGTTTCAAAGTGGTACCACATGTTGAGTGCAGTACAATAGAGCTAAGATCATTATCAAGATATCTCAATGTATTGTAGAGTGAATTTGAGAACATAAAGGAAGAAAAGAATGCTCCTTAATTTATGTAAGATTTGAGAGAGAATTAAGACATGGGCGATTTGAAAAATATTTCTTTTGTTCAGTTTTAGAACTTGTATAGCTAAGTTCTGGCAAGCTCATTTCCTTTTTTTCCCTCCCCTTTTGTTTTTGGACAAATTGCTCATCTTTCTTTCTCCATGTATCTTTAGGTCCTGGTAGAAATCTGTTTGTGCTCATGATCCCTGGATGATGTGGCCTTGATCACTTTCTCTGCTCTCTCTTAGCATAGTACTTGCCATTGAGTTTCCAGAATTGCTCTTTGACTTGACTATGAGTTTTTTGAGGATGGAGCCATCCTAACTTGTATGTTTTCCTGTTTCTGCAAAATCTAGTTTTGCTCAATTCCCTCTCTTTAGCTACTGTAGGTGTGGGTTTTATCAAAGAATCTTGACAACGTCTGGGAAAGTTTCCCAGCCGGGGAAGATGTTGTGTTGAGTGACCACTATGGGAAAGTGAATGTAGCTTTGCATTTATTTTCATTTTTATAGTACTTGGCTATAATGCCAGTTTTTTAGAGAGAAATTATTACACAAAGTCTTATCCTGGGCATTGCACTATTTCCTAAGCTGAAATTTATAATTCAAGTTAGCAACATTTCTAAAGCACATAGTTCTTATTTTTATTGGCCACTTAATGCTTTATACTGATGATAAACATAATTAAAGTGCTTTTCCCTTAGATGCTTGCAATTGGTAAAATCAGTAGAATGAAGTTACTAATACAGTTTGACACATTTTGCCAACAAGAAGTCTTATGTATTATTAACCAAAACAATAGTAGGATATCATATTTATTAAACACCAGATGTCGAGCCCGTTTGTTATGTCAAATCATCCTCATATTAGTCTTATGAGGTTGGTACTATCTGGTACATCTGCTAGCCTTTTTTTTTTATAAAACTTTTATGTGTGAAAAATGGTCATAGAGTAGATTTTAATAATTATCATCTGTAATACATATTGACTCAGAAACCTCAGGGTAAGTTAGATTAAGGATATTCCCTTGTCCTTAGGGTCTCCCTGTGTAGAGACTCAGAACCAAAAATAATATCATGGAATATGTTCAATAATAAAGGCAGGAACAGAGAACTATGAAACACCAGGAATTAACATGTCTATGGGGGAGGGAGTCGAGACAGGTGTTAATGAGGAGGGAACTTTCAGATGGACCCTGAAGGAGGAACAGTGTTTACTATGATGGAAAAGGGGTGATGGAAGGGGTATTTGAAGTAGAAGAAATAGTGCAGAGGGTAAAAGTGTGGCCTGTATGTATAAGGAACAGTGAATAATTCTTTGTGACTGGTGTATCCTGCTTGCTCTGTGTGTGTGTGTGTGTGTGTGTATAGGAGAGAGAAATAGGGATGGGATGGGTGGATCAGCTGTATAGCATAGGGGTTGAGCTCATCAGTTTTGGGATCAGAAACAAGAGTGCTTTAGAGTGCCAAGTCTATGTCTTCCTAGCTCTGTGTCAGCTGAAAATTTGCTCATTCATTCATTCATTTATTCATTCAGCAAATATTCATCGATGTCTCCTATGAAGCTGACATTACCCTGTATACTAGGGACAGAGCAGTAAACATAATAGGCAAAAATCCTTGCTACCATGGAGCTTATATTCAAGTGTAGATTTGGGGGAAGGTGGTGGAGAAAAGAAACATTTATGAAAAGGGCCATGTAACATAACAGTAAGTACGCTAGATCAGATAATGATCCCAGATGGAGGGAGGCACGAGTGTCCAGGCCCTCAGTCAAGAGTGAGCTTTGTATACAGAGAACAAAGAGAAACCAGTGAGACCCAAGAAGAATGCATGAGAGGAGAGTAGGAGAAGGTGAACTTGGAGAAATGGCAGAGGGCAAGCTAAGGAAGATCTTGTTGGCTACATCAAGGAAATAAGATTGGGTTCACAGTGCAACGGGAAGCCACTGGCAGGATTTAAACAAGGTGGTAGGTGGTCTGATTTTCATTCCTAAAAGACCATTCTGGCCTCTGTGTGGGAATGGCCTGAGAGGCCCCTGCAGATATCCTGGTAAGGAATGATGGTGGCCTAGGTCCAGTGATGGTGTGGAGATGGAGAAAAGAGGATGGTTTTGCCACCCATTTTGGAGGGATAGTTGTCAGGATGTGGATGAATTAGATATGGAGGCAGAGGTGAAGAATGAGAGGAATTAAGGACAAATTCTGAGATTTGAGGTTAGACTAACTGGATGGGCAAGTCACTTGTCTCCTTGAATTCCAGAGAGCTGTTCCAAGGATTAAATGGGGTGGGAGAGGTAAATGGAATGGTACATGAGTTCATTAAATATGCTTTGTGCTCTCTTGGGGTGTTTGAACCCAAGATATAAAGACACAAAGCCCACAGAGTGGCAGAGATGTTGAGAGAGGATAAAGAGAAGGAACTTAGCAGAAGCCATGAGGCAGTAGAACTTAAGAGCAATCAGAAGCCATGAGGTGGAGAGAAAAGGAGGATGTTTGTAACAGTAGAAGAAGCAGTGGCAAAGAGGTTGAATTACAAGAGCAGTGGGTGTTTGGCATCACTCCTAATCCACCCTGTCTCCTTGGATATCAAGAAAGGAATTTCCATTCCCACTGAGACCTAGCTGTACTGTTGCTCACCATTTTCTGGCCCTCCTTTTGCCCCCCATGAGTTTTTTCTACCTGGAAGAGCCCAAAGTTGTCTACTCATCCAACCTGATGAGCCAAAATAGTACAACTACACCTTTATTTATGTTGGAAGACACATATTTTTTTAAAAATATTTTATTTATTTATTTATTTATTTATCTATCTATCTATCTATCTATCTACCTACCTATTTATTTATGAGAGAGAGAGTGAGCACACTGGGGGTGGGGGGGAGGTGCAGAGGTAGAGAGAGAGAGAAACCCAAGTAGACTCCATGCTTAGTGTGGAGTCCATCGCAGGGCTTGATTCAATGACGCTGAGATCACTACCTGAGCCAAAACCAAAACTTGGTCCCTCAATCAACTATGCCACCCAGGCACCCCTATTTATTTATTAGAGAGAGAGAGCAGGGGGAGGGCAGAGGGAGAGGGAGAGGCAGAGAATCTCAAGCAGACTCCATGCTCAGCCCAGAGCCCCATGCAGGAATTGAGCTCACGACCCCGAGATCATGACCTGAGCCAAATCAAGAGTCAGATGCTTAACTGACTGAGGCATTCAGGCACCCCATATATTTCTTATTACAAATGGATTTTTATTTATTTCTAAGTTATAAAGTAATGCAAAAAAATATTTGTATTGTCAAAAATGCAGAATAAATGATGAAAACATGAAATAAATTCCTCTTCTATCTTTCTGGACACACTGAAGTGTGTCCCCTCCCCAGGGGTAACCACTCTTATCATTTAGGGGTATATCCCTATACTTTTCTAAGTAGTTACATACTTATCATATATATATGACATATATACATACTATATACATACTATATATATATATACATACTATATATAATATATGTAATATATATATAGTTATTGTGGGATTTTCCAAACATAAATCATACTATATATAATATATGTAATATATATATAGTTATTGTGGGATTTTCCAAACATAAATGAGATCATATTGAATATGAAAAACAATCACTGTCTTTTTTCATTTCCTGTTTCTTAGAGTTTCTTCTATGTCAGTGCACAGACCTGTCTTACTGTCCATGGCTTCCCATTATTCCGCTGACCATACTTTAGTCAGTCATTCCCTTATAGATGATCAGTTAGATTGTTTCCAATGTTTCTGCTATTATAGACTTATTTTTAAGAGGTGGGCTGTGATACTATGTGACCTTTCACCATTTGGGCAAAACCAAAGTAGTCTGGGTGAAGTTCTTTGTCATTAGGCGGCTGTGCAGTGCATCTCGGCCCTGGGTTGTGCTGAGTTGCAGTTAGAGTCCATGGAGCTTGTGTGGGTTGCAAGTCAGGCACATGTGGCAGCAATTTTCTTCGTATTCTGTTGCTGCGGGGAGGAATTAGGAGAGGGGTGGGGTGGCAGGGTGAGACTCCAATGTTGCAGTCTCCTCAAGGAAAGCTTGAAGTAAACTACGCTGTTTATATTAACACCTAGTAAAAGAAAATATTAACTTTGCTAAAATAATCTTCTAAAGAGACAAGTTTAATGAGAATATCTGAATTAAATTTAAGAGTTTTAATTAAACACGCAAAGGATAAACAGTATCTTCAAAGTTCAGCCTTAAGAAGTAATAACTATTTCTTAAGAAGGAAAAATATTTAACTACATTGCATGCCTGGATGTTTGATCTTTAAAAGTCAGATCATTCATGTGTTTGAAAATTAATCTAAAAACATGAAGTAGATTAGGTCTTTAGGGCAGTCATAATTTGTATGCTTTCTATAGATAGGTTCATGGAAGCCAGGATTTGTCTACCTACCTTTCTTTTTCTTTTTCTTTCTTTTTCCATGTCTTTTCTTTTCTTTTCTTTTCTTTTCTTTTCTTTTCTTTTCTTTTCTTTTCTTTTCTTTTCTTTTCTTTCTTTTAGAGAGTGAGAGAGAGAGAGCGAGCGAGAGCCCACGAGCAGGTAGGGAGGGGCAGAGGGAGAAAGAGAATCTTAAGCAGGCTCCATGGCCAGTGTGGAGCCCAATGCAGGGCTTGATCTCAGGACTCTGAGACCATGACCTGAGGCAAAATCAAGAGTCAAATGCTTAACCAGCTGAGCCACCTAGGCACCCTGGAAGCCACGATTTCTTTGAAGGAATACACTTTTGTTTTACGGAAAGACATTGTACTTGCTGAAAGATAGTAAGTGTTCTGATTATTCTTATATCATAACTATATATTTTGCTAGTACTCTCAAAAGTAAAGACAGTAAGGTGATGCAAATGGTTGATATTCCTATACCTGCTTCTGGGAGAGGCAAGGGCTGAGAAGGAGCAACCTGTGTGTGCTACAGACTTTACAAACCTGGTCTTAGTATAGAATATTGTTACAGCAATCCTGTACAACAGATGGTGCTATCCCCATTTTACAGATAAGAAAACTGAGACCCAGAGAAGTAAAGTAAATGTCCTAAAGACATACCACTAAAAAGTGGTAGTGTAGCATTTTAACCTAGGGCTGACCTATTTCCACTACTCTTTCAGCTGTGTGATTCTGGGGTCTTCCCCCCCCCTTTGGATTTATCAGTCCTTTTACTCTCTAGAACTGAAATAGCCCTCCTTCCTTATGGTATTAAAGTATCCTGATTATTAAATTCACTGGCCAACCTTGACTGTAAAATAGATCTTCATGTTCTGAAGGTCTTAGGTTAACTCCCAAGGTTATCAGAGAGCTTTGTAAGCAAAATGTTAGACACCTTTTTACAGAGTAGTTTGCTGATCCCCACGCTTAAACACAGCTCCCAGATGTGGAGGGTTTGAATGAAATAGTTTCTAGGATTTTGCATCTGGGTAGCTGTCTTAGGTATTCACAAGCCCTTGGATCATATGATACTAAATCAGATCATTCTGGCAGGAACCACTGTGGATGCTCCCTCCATCACTGCCATGTGCTCCAGGAGCCGATTTCTCTTTCTGCCCAGGTCCTGTGTTTAGACAGATACAATATTGTGACTAAGGTGAAAACCTCCACTTCCTCAGTATTTCTATTTTGGCTTCTAATTTCACCACTACAATTTCTCTCTTTCCCTCTCTGCTTGTCTCTTTCCTCTCCATTCCTTCCTTCTTGCCTTTTGATATCCTTTCCAAAGGAAATGAAATAATCAGTTTCTTCTGTATTTCTACTTGTCTTGTAGCCCTCCTCCCCTAAATCACCTCTATTGAGTTTCCATATAACCCAGGGGTTCCCATATTAATGTGACAGGGTCCAGGTAGGTTTTATAATTTGGAGAAGCTGGCTGAGTGGAGAGTGCTGTAACTGGAGAGCAGAGGCTCAATCTAAAGTTAATTCTTGCCCTCAGGAATTAGGGGTCCAGAGTTGCCAGATTTCTGACATTAAGAGAAGCAGGAAATCCAGACTTTTGGGTGGAATCTCTCTCTTTGTAATGCTGGCAACTAATTAAAAAATTATTTTGCAATAGTGTGTGGGCAAACAAAACACATCTGTTAGATATCACTTGAAGTCTCTTAGTGAACCAAAGAAAAATTTTGAACTTCTTATTTTGAAGTTAGTCACTCAACTCCCTCCATACTTTCCTACCTTTTGGCCAAGGTGATCTTTTCTTTAGTGCTTTTATTTCCCACATATGTTATCCCAAGATCCCTGGGAGGCAGCGGGGTGTTCTTTTTAAGATCAAGGCTTGAGTATCTGCCGAATCTGGGTTGAATTATAGGTCTATCATGTAATAACTTTGTTACCTTGGATGGGTCATTGCAGCACTGTGAGTCACCAGTAAAAGGTGACTATTAATGATCTGCTTAATTGCTTTGCAGCACAACAAATATTTATTGAGTACCAACCATGTACCAGACACTGGGTTACGTGTGGGGGATGCCACAGTGAACAAAACCAAACATGGATCTGGCATTCCTACAGCTCACTGTCCAGTGGAAGAGGAAGATATTAATCAAATAATTTCAGTAATACCAGTTGTAATGAGAAAGGGAGCCTAAGTGCTCTATAAAACCTTAGCTGGCTCTCCGCTGGGCTTCCTGGAGGAAGAGATGCTTGATCTGATATCTGAAAGATGAGTTGGAGTAAACTAGGTGAGAAGGGGATGGAATAGCATTTCTGACTGAAGGTCCAGTATGTGCCTTCTTCCTAAGGCATTAAAATCACACTGATGTTCTTCAAGAAGATTAAATAACAATCTGAACCTAACTCAGTTGTACATGGTTCCATTTTAACAAATGTTCTTTCAGAGAAACATGGAAGTGCCATTATTTCTCTGCCGCTCGCCAGCAGAATTCCCTTTGTTAAGTGTAGTAATGGTTATAGCAGATGGTATGGTCCAGGTTATGCTGCCGTAACAACCTCAAAAATCTCAATGGCTTAAAGCAGAGGTCAGCAAACCATGACCCACAGGCCATATCTTGCTGCTGCCAGTTTTTTTTTTTTTAATTGAAGTACAATTAGGACACAGGTTACATTAGTTTCAGGTTTTATAAATAAATTTTTATTGAAACGGAGCCATGCCTGCTCATTTATATATTGTCTATGGCTGTTTTTGCACTGCAGTGGTAGAATTGATTAGTTGCAAAGGAGACTGCATAGCCTACAAAGCCAAAAATATTTATTACCTGGCCCTTTACCCAAAAATTTGCCAATTCCTGCTTACGAGTATTGGTAGGCACTTCCTCAGTGGAAAACTGGAAGTTATACTACCTGTGCATGGGGCTGTGTAAAAGGAACAAATTAGTGCATGGAAAGGACCTAGGTTGGTGCCTGGCATATAGTATGCTGCTGCTGCTATTTATTATTCTGAACACTATCTTCTTTCTTTTTGCTCTCCTCTTAGAAACCCCTGCTCTTAATGCTGAGCCTTATGCATATTATATCAATATTATTACTGCCACTACGAACACTAGTACCTTGCATTTATTGCTCACCAACGGTGTTTTAAGCCCTGTCTGAGCATTGTATATCATCTCCTTGAACCTTTACAATGGTTCTTTTAAATAGAAGTATCCCTGTTTTACAGGCCCTGCTTGTGTAAGTAACAAACACTACAGTTGACTGAGCATTTACTCCATGCCCAAGCATGGTGCTCACATGAGTAATAGGTCCCTACAAAACCACCCCATCTGACAGAACGGGAAGCTGAGGCCTAGGAAGGTGGGTTACTTGCTCTGAGGCCCACATTCTGAAGTGGCAGGGCTCAGATTCTAACTTCATCCTGACTAGCACCAGAGCCCTTGAACATACTCTCCATCACCATGTCACCCCATGTCCCATGGGTAATCCAGATAGAGTGGGTAAAAGGACTGCTTCAGTCACTCCTGTGGCCAGGCTGGGACAGCTATCCCTGGGACAGCTTCCTTAATGCATTTCCTTTGCTCAGAGTAGTCTTCCTTTTTGCTTCCCACTGTCTGAAATCTGCTCACCTTGAAACCCCTGTGTCTTAGAGAAGTTGGTTCTCATTGCTATGGTGACCTTTGTCCAGCCTGTGTTGAACATTTGGGTTGCTCATTGGATGCTGAAATGACAATGCAGTGTACACTACGATGAGCCCCTTGCACAGCAAGCACTCATTTAGTGTGGTTTTTCCTGTGTACTTAGTGAGCTGCAATCATCATTCTCTTCATCCTCCTTCCTTTTGAACAGCTTGCTAGCACTTTATATGTGTCAGGCTTCATGTCATTTTCATGGCACCTCTGCAAGGGGTCATTACCAAATAAGTGACAAAGCATAAAGGATGAACAGTTGCAATTTATAATTTTCAAACATAACTAGAATTATTTATTTAACAGACATTAAGCACCCATTATTCACTATGAGTGAACACTGAGCTGAGCATAGGGTATTTGCAAATGCCTGGGGCAGTCTTACCCTCCCAGGCAGATTGTAGCCCAGGAAGAGGCAGTACCACCTATTAAGAGCACAGGCTTTATGTCTGAGGGACCAAGGTTCCAATCCAGGCTCTATTGCTTGACAAATAAATGTTCTGATCATGGGCAATTCACTTAACTTCCTAGAACCTTAGTTTTCTCAACTGTAGAACAAGAGGAATACCTGCCTCAAAAGGTTAGGATAAGCATTCAGTGATAAGATGCAGTAAAACATTTAGTGCAGTACCCATCACATATAGTACACTTAGTAAAGTCTTAACTATGACTAGCTATTATCTATGATAGAGATAAACGTGGTCCTCCAAGAAGGACCAAACAAGGCAACATGAAAGAGATGTCAGAGAGTAGGGGAAGGAATCCCTTCCTTCCTCCCGCCATGTGGGAAAGCTCCATCATGAAGGCAATTAAAATTGAAGGATAAGAGAATCCTGGTGGGCAAAAATGGCTAGCAGAGGAGATGGTATTCCAGGCAGAGGGAACAGTGTAAGCAAAGATATAGAGATAAGAGGAAAGGTGTGTTCAGGGAATTCTTCATGGGTTTGTGTGGCTGGAAAGGGGAGGGCTAATGGAAAGATGTGGAGAGTCTGACTTTATGAATATTGAATGAAATATTTCTGGAACATATGACTGCAAGTATGTGGTGTTGTCCCACTGAATGTGCAACTGTTCTTCTGTGGATACCTGCCATTCCTAGAGGCTGCAAAGTGATCTCCTTTTCCTGAAAGAAGATATTAAAGCTTGCTACTCTGCTCTTAAGACATTAATGCCTTGACATCACATGTGGCAGGACAAGTTTGTCCCTTCCAAGTTCAATACCAGAGATACAATTGCTCTTACAACATGGCAGGAAACTGCATTACCCCTCCAGCCCCCCAACGACTGTAACTGTTCCTGAAGCCAGGCTTCTGGGCCATACTTGCTTAGGTAAGGATAAAACAGAGTGAAGCATAGCTTTTTAAACTGTTTTAAAATGTAGATTTTATTTTTATTTAGGTCTGGTGAAGCCAACAGATCAGGAGACAGTTACCATTGGATAGATAGTTTGTTACAGTTGCTAAGAGGAGGAGCCATGCCATGCCATGGGGGCCATACAAGGAAGCACCACAGTTGGTCAGGACATAGAAGGAATGAGGGGAAAACATGGGCAAGAAGCTTTATTGTGGTTTACAATGGAAGGAGTGGATGAGGCAGGGTAAGCAGGTTTAGGATTGCTAGTTTGAATAATTTCAGAGGTGTCTGGGGCATAGGGGCTGTCCCTAATTACCTGGTGCCTTGGCTGGGGTGATTGGAGCAGGGGAACAGTGGTGCTGGGTATGAGAGCCTGATGAAGGAGTTGGGATAGGGGTATGGGCTCTGGATTGGTTGGTTTGCACATGAAAGGCACAATTGTAGGTTGAGTCTTTTACTATCTTTAGGAATTGGCTTTCCCTGGGAGGGACAGTCTCTTGGGGTCAGCAAGGCCACAAGTATCAAAACATCAGAATACAGAAAGTAAAAAGGTATCATTAATATACTATGTCCTTGACAATGCAAGGAAATTGTGTCCTTTAGGAGTTTAAAGAAACTCCGATATTCCTAAAGAGAACACACATGCATATACGCACAGCACTGAAAAGTGTGGTTTCAGGATATGGATGTTAGGTTGCAGACAGCTGTTCCAGGAAAACATCCTCTTACCTGCTTGCTCAGTACCAGGCATGAGGCATTTTCATGGACAGAAGCGACTGACTCTCTGAAGCACCATAAAAAACACCTGATTCATCTTTTCAGTATTTTTTGCATGATTAATTTCATAGAAGCTTTTCAGAGTAATGTTTTCAACTTCATTTCTTTAATCATCATTGCCTTTTCCTAAATGCACCCCTATTTGTATATTCAAGAAACTGAGAAAGAAAACTTGTGTTCACATGAAGCTTTGGTACAGCAGCTGTTGTCTCCTGTAACTAGAGCTTGTATGCTGGGCGCTGTCAAGCTAATTCTCGAAACAGTTATTAGCACCCCCCTCTATAAGACGGAGAAATACATATTTGGGGTTGCTCAGTAACTTTCCAGGGTTTTATACCAAAGAGAGGCAGAGAAGCTTTTCCTGATTTTTCATGTTGCCTTTTGGGTACCACTTCCCTGAAAGACCAAATGACTTTGGTCTATTTTTCCTGCCCAGGTAGCTAATGTCTCTGATGATGGGTCTTTATTAGATACTGTTTCGGGTTTATTTGTTGGGTCACATGTGCAGGCATCTTAGAGTTTTGCAGTCAGAGGAGTGCGGTGTTGAGCTGCTAGTGGAAATGGGGGATTTAGACTCTCTTCTCCCCTTCCCATCCTGAATCTTAAACATGTATTAACTTTATCATGGTAAAGTACTTTGTAACCATCCCTACTGGTTTTCTCATAATATATGAAGTTAGTTAAATGCATGAACTCTGCTTTCCAGTTTATCCCTGAACTTACATATTTTAAATTGTGATTTTGAAACTCCAGGATCATCTTTTAATAATGACAGCCAGCCAGAACTAAATCGTTTAATGTGATATTCTCCTTAGAGACTACAGAGGAATTGATAGCCTCTCTAACAGCAGTTTTGTACCTTTCATGGTGTGTGTGTGTGTGTGTGTTATTCTATCACTCAAGGCTTGTTACTCTCTGCTAATATGCTATTGCCCAGGATTGCTTAATTAAACATGACTTAAAAGTTTGCATTATGCTTTAAACTAGTGACAGAAATTGCTTAACATGATTTCTTGGTTATATGCTGCCTTTGGAATGGCAAGAAAACAGAGTCAAGAAAATACATTCATTCTGTTAGATCTTTATTTATTTTCTAAGGAGTGAGAGAGCATTTTTATCCAAGTGATGAGAACCTCCTGGAGTTGATTGACTTAAATTAGCTTGATTGCTTTTTATCAATTGCAGCTGCACTGTTTAGCATAAAAATGCAAAACATCTAAAAAGCATTTGCCTTGCAGCATACTAGAAAGATGTTTTTAGTTAGATTTAAGATGTTTCAAATTTTTATTCTGCACAGATTCTCTGAGAATGTATCCAGAACATATCTAGTTACAGAGAATTAGTACAGATATTGTAAACTTTGAGAAAATGAATTAAAGAAAATATGCTGTTTTATGAATTACATATTTAGAATTTGGGCTTTTTAGCTTTTAAATGTCTCTCGTAAGTTAAACAGTTCAGCAATATTTGTTGCAGTGGCCAAGCCAAGCAACCGCTGCTAAACATTAAGTAACAGTCGTTGGAACTTTTCTTGTAATGAGCCGTTTGGCCTTTCTTGTGCAGCCGTGACATGGTTCAGTGGACACTGGCTGTTGTAAAGTTAGGTAAAACCATCTTTGTCTTGAAATTCTATGAATGGATTTTAGACCATCATCTTCCTGTCTTTTTGGCTTAGATGGTTTAATGATGAGTATGGCTGACTTACTAAGTCTTCTTGTGTGGGTGCTGCCCAGAGGGGTCTGCTCTGTGAGACACGCTGGTTCTCTTTGTGAACCAGCTGCTGTTTTTCTGATTTCCCCTTATTTGGCCTATTTTGCCCTTTGGTGCTTTCAGACATTATCAGTACCAAAACCAGAAGAAGGTACACTCTTGGAGTTACTGAAAGAGAGGGAGAAAACGAGCTGTTTGCTTGTCTTCTTGTTTGTGTCAAAACCACCTACTGATCTTGATTGATAGTGAATCTCTTTAAGACACTAGGCCTGAAACACAGGACTCCAGTTAGGACAGAGCTTCAAGGGGATGTTCAAAGGGGCCGGTCAGAGGATCCTCAGCAGCGTGTTCCTTCAGTATAGGCTCTGGGTTGTGCTTCATGACAGAAAAACAAATTTTTCCTGTAAAAATATTTTTCAAATGCTGCACCTACATTTCTTTGTTGGACATTTTATAAGTTGTGTGTGGGAGAATGGCACATGCCTACCTTTACTTGGCTGATTTTTCTAGTAATTTAAAGGTGTGATGTGTGATGCTCCTGGGTCTGCAGTAGGGTTGTAGAGACCATGTGCCCTCAAGTGGAGAGAGCACTGGAGTCCTTGAGTGCTTGTAAGGCTGTGGGCTTCCCCCACCACCCCTGTGAAAGCATCTGATGGGTAATGATCAGTTCAATAATCCGAAGAGGCAGGGCTATTCCATACGAACAGGTGGGGATCCTAGCAAGGGCAGGTGTGTGTCCTGGATTCCAGAGGTGACTTTGGCGGATATGAGTTCAAAGGCTTTTCCCACAGCCTTTCATTCTGGATAAATCTCTTATTATTCATTTAGATTTGTAGAATCAAATAAGCCCGTATTTGATATGTCATATCATTCCGGGGAAATTTTTGAAAAATGCTTGTGTGTTTTAATACTACTTACAGGCCGCTTTCCTGAAATCATTCTTCTTCCCACTTTTAATGTCTTATTAATATGCTCTGATGATATTGTTTGAATCAATTACAATTTTACATTATGACAGAATTTAAAAAATTATTCCCATATTCCCTTCTCATCTTTGTTATGCTGTGTTCACATTACATTTGGCATAGTTCCTCTTATACCTAAAATGTAGTTTTTTTAAAAAAAATTAGTGTGTCATTAAAAGTATGCCTGTGTGGTGATAAACCTGATTTTTATTCTTAATCACATTGGATGCTGTGATCTCCCCAGCCATACTCCCACTTTTTGTCATTGCAGTTGTTTTTAAAAATTTTTGCTGATAGGGGGTGGGGAAATGGGATAGGCTGGTGATGGGTAGTAAGGAGGCATGTATTGCATGGTGCACTGGATGTTATACACAACTAATGAATCATCGAACTTTACATCAAAAACGAGGGTGTACTGTATGGTGACTAATATAATATAATAAAAAAATATTATTATAATGAAAAAAAGAAAAAAAAGAAAAAAAATTTGCTGATAAAGATACTATTTCATTGTGAATGTCTTTGAACATTTGGATTGCCAGATCAAAGAATATGAATGATTTTTATGGATTTTTATGTGCACATCTAAATTGATTGAAAGCAGGATATATGTATAAAGTCAAAATAATTTAAGATCGAAGTTTGAAGTGTCCTATGTCAGTAGTTGTGTACCCTCATGTACTTCAGTTAGCAGTATGCCCAAGGACTCATTCCGCCCCCAAAAGATAGTTGTCCTCATGCTTTTCACTATTGCATCATATTCCCTTAGGTGCAGAGAGTATAATTATGTAGCCAGTTTGCCTTTATTTGAAAAAAACTTGCTCTGTAGAATCTATCTAAAGTCTATTTTAGCACATCTGGCAAAGTATAAATCTAAGTTAAATCTTTTCATTTGACTATACTAATGCAATTTATTTAATGGTCTTTCCTCTTTGTTTTTGATTCCATCTTCATCTTATTTTCTACATATCATTGGCTGTTCTGAGCCTCTCTCTCCTGTCAGCCTTATGATTACTGCTGTATCTTGCCTCAAGCTTCCCTACTTTGTGTTCTAGATAGGAAGGGAGACTGTTCTCCTCATTCTAGCCTTTTTCAGAATGATATTTGATATGCTTACTGGATTTTTTCCCAGTTTATTTCAAGAACTATTTTTGTTTGTTTATTTCTAAGAAGAGTCATCTAAAAATCTACATATAAGTGTACTTATTTGCAAATTAACTTGGTGAGAATTGATCAAATTAAAGTAATTAAGTAAGTTAATAATGTATTCTATCAGATATTTCCCTACTTTTAATGGTTTTATGACCCTTACTAAGTTTATTCCTATGTGTTTTATCTTTTGTGATGTTATTTTGCACTATATACTTATGTGAAATATATATGTGTGTGTAAACATAGATTTGTATTCAGATCAGTTACTCTTTTACTGTAAGAATTATGAAAAATTATTGGTCATTTCAATAATAACATTTTGTTCCCTTTGTTTTCAGTATTTATACTTTGAAAAGCTTTTTTTGTGAGTCCTTATTTTAAATTAGTTTGTTTCTATTTTCTATAGGAAAGCCTAGAGTTCTCCAGTAATGGAAATATGGATTCTTTGCTATGCTTTGCATTTTCTAATGTTGAGAGACCTTTTATTTCCTTTAAAAAAAGGTTATGGGAATGAGAGTTGCATTTTATTAAATTGTGGTTTAACATCAATTAAAGTGCTCATTGTCTTTTTCTACTTTTTGGTATTTCTATTAACAAAAGTTCTTATGCTGAAGGAGCCAGGTGAAAGCCTATTTGATTTTTAAAGTATTTTAAATTCCATATGCTAGTTTTATTTAGGGATTTTTTATCTATACTAACAAGGAAGATTTTATATATTACTAGCTTGGTTTTAAAATCAGAATCTGTTTCTTGGTAGTATAAATTAGTGGGGTCTTTTGGTAGTATAAATTAATTTTTTTCTATGTTCTCAAGTAGTTTATTTAATATGGAAATTATTTTATCCTTGAAAGTTTGAAAAAAAATCTTCAGTTGCCATCTTAGAAGGAATAACTTTCTATGAATTTAGGTTTTCCTCTCTGGGTGGGATCACATCTCAAGTTTCTCCCTTTAGTTCTAAGTTAGAATGAGAAGTTTGGACAATGACTTTTTTTTAGCATGTGTTTAGTTTTCTTCAATTAATTATACTTTATTTAGGTAAAATTTTTTGGTGTAGTTAAAAAATCAGAAGGGTGGCTTTGGTGATAGGGAGTATTTTTTTGGTACTTAGCTGCCTGAATATTTTTAGGGTAAATGCAGTGTATCAGAGGTGGACAGGGTCCTTAAAAGCCCCTTATTTTTCAGATGAGGTAACTGAAGCATGGATAGGTTAATGTGGCTTGATCAGATCAAATGAGCAGGTGTCTATCATGGGAAAACTGGGACGAGGACCCAAAGTCCCTTGGTGCTCATCTAGGTTTCTTTTTGATATAAACTGCTGTCTTTTATGAACTGAGAAAGTATAGAGTTGGATATATGGGCTACCAGGATGTAGGGAGAGTGAATGTGGAATCCCATATTGACCTTGAGAGCATAACCTATGAGTCAGAGATTATTGAATTAAGCTTGAGGATTTTTTTTTTTTATTCAGCAAATAGTGTTGTTTATTTGGGACATGAACCAGAGATTTTCTTTAGAATTTCCAGAGCTTGTGCCTGCTGTGAATGTTAACATGGTCATCAATACATTCAAAGTGATGCAGAGAATAAATTCAGTTAAGCTGCAGATGATTTTTTTTTAATTAAAAAAAAAATATTTATTTATTAACAGAGAGAGAGACAGCCAGCGAGAGAGGGAACACAGGCAGGGGGAGTGGGAGAGGAAGAAGCAGGCTCCCAGCAGAGGAGCCCGATGTGGGGCTCGATCCCAGGACTCCGGGATCACGCCCTGAGCCGAAGGCAGACGCTTAATGACTGAGCCACCCAGGCGCCCCTGCAGATGATTTTTAAAAGATAGCTTGAGGATTTTAAAGAGGGGTTGAGACGTTTAATGGACTGCAGTTTCTATCAGTGAGCCTTCTTGTGCTAGCAAGTAGCTGGAACCCATTTCAAATTAGTTTAGGCAAAATGGGATTTAGTGATTTGTACTATTGAGAATTTCAGGGTTGTACTGACTTCAAGCAGAGCTGGATTCAGGGACTGAAACATCATTTTGTTCTTCTTTCATTTTTCTTTTTAACATCTTGGTCTTTTGTTCCTTTTTTGGCTATATGCTGTAAGAAGTTGGGGCCACCAACAGACCCAGAATTACATCCTCTCATTTTTTCAACCTCAACAGAATAAATTTAGGTGCATTGGATGGTTCTAAGAAGCACTATAATTAGTTTGGCTTAATTACCTGATCATCTTGACCAGATCATTGTGTTGATTCAGTCACAGTCAGTGAAATACTTCTAGCAACCAAAGTAATTAAAAAAGTAATCTTTTCTTTACATCCTAAAGAACGTAACAAGCTCACCAGTTTATAAACAATAGCAATATTTCTCCCATTTGAAAGAAGACTCAGGACTACTGTTACTCTCTCCTTATTACTCTCTAAGCTCTGTGACTTTTCTTTCTTCCTCTCTCTGCCCTTTAAGCATTTAAAAAACAAACAAACAAACAAACATGGACCTAATATCTGGGGCTGTTTTTATGTTCCCTCTATTTTCTCCGGAGGGCCCCAGAGAAAAATGAGAATAACCCCCCTTCAATGCCTGGAGCAAGGGAAGGGGAAATAAAGAATAAGCACAATTATTATTTATTCGTGTAAAACATTAATAATTTTGGTCCCTTCTTCCCAGTTGTAGACCTCCACACAAGAGAGATCTGATATATAATTGTGTCATTCTGGTTACAGGTGGACATCTGTCTTTTCTCTTCTTTCTACAAGGACTAGTGTAATTTCCCTGTGCATCTGGAAGTGTTGCCAGGTTGAGCTTGGCTGTGATTGCTGTGGTTCCTCCTTAGGAACCTTCCACCTAGAGGACAGGCCCTTCTCAAGGGTCCCACCTACCCCTACTGTAAAAGGGACTTTACTTTCTTAAGAAACTGGATGCCCATAAATATTATAGTAAAAATTGAGATATACTTTGGAATTTCATAAAGGACTTTTGAGAAATTCTCTCAGTCAGTGAACTGAAATTATGCCTTGTCCGTTTCTTTATGTCTCAGAAATACCCAGTCCTGCATTGAGCATTCTTTCTAAAATTACATGCCAACTTTCTATCATTTCCCCATTTCTCTTTGAGGTTGTACTATAATGATAGGATGGCTTGGTCGGATTGACCCTGATTCCTACATACCTTGAGTCCAACAGTCCAACAGTCCAGCTGTCACGTTGAAGGACCTGATTAGCTTAAGTGTTGACTGCTTTTTATTTAATACATCCCTCAACCAACCTGTCAGTCCTCTTGGCTCTTCCTGGAGTTGGTCCACCATTCTCATTGTCACTATCATCTCTCTTCTGGATTGTTCTGATTGCCTCTTAGCTGTTCTCTGCCTCTCCCATTGCCTCCCCACAGTGAGCCTGTTAACATGTAAGTCCAGTCCTGTCTCTCTTCAGCTCAGAACTCTCCAGGGGCTCCTTATTTCACCCAAAGTTCTCACAGTGACATCCAGGCCAATGTGATCTCTCTTTACTGTTGCCCTACCCCATTCCCATTGCCTTATGACTTTTTCTCCTAGCCTTTGTCCCTTCATTCACCCAATTCCAGCCACACTGGCCTCCTCACTGCTCTTCCAACATGCCAGGCATGTGCCCACCCATGGTGTTTTATACTGGTTTCCTCTACCTAGAACTCTTTTTCCTCTGGCTTGCCACATTGCCAATTCTCTTTGCATCCTCCACCTTCTCAGTGAGGCCTACCCTTTTTAAAATGCAGCCCCCTCCAACTGCAGGATTCCCCTTGCCCTGCTCTATATAATTTTCTAGCATTCTATAATTTTAATTATTTGCTGTGTTTTACCATTTATTGTCTTTCTCCTGTCATCTTCCCTCCTCCTACTTAGACTGACAGCAATTTTGTTCACTGATATTCCCAAAATCTGGAAAACAGTAGGTACTCTGAATATTTTAAAATAAACTAATGAAGTTCTATGGGGGATGTTTTAAGATATGGTGCAGCTGGATACTTAAGTTTGGGTCAGCGTTTCAAACAGGTCCTGTAATACAACTCAAAAAAATATCTAGGATCTCATGTGATCCAGGCCTGTCATATTCTAAGATACATAGCCCAATAACTAAAGTAATTAAAAAGTAGTTCCATTCTGTTGAATTCCCCAAAATATCACCAGCTAAATTTATTGCAACTTATTTTAGTGAGGGAGTACACCACCTTGACAAAGCCTTTGCAGTTTCTCAGAAGGGGAAATTAGCAATGGAATATTTATAGGGCTTTGAGGTTCGGGCTCAAGTGATTTAAGATAGGCCTTTTAGGCAGAACTAATTGGAATTGGCCAAAGTTTGGGATTTAATAAATTAAGGTTGATCAGTGCAGCAAAGTCTTGAAGAGATTCATGATAAATAATTGTGGTTGATAAATAAATCATTTGACCAGGTGAGTAGATTATTGTCCCCAATAAAATGATCAATGGGAATTTCCTGAAGCTAATAGTCAGTTTATTGGTTTATAGCCTTTAAGGGCAAAGATTTCCTGAAACAAACAGCTAAGATCTTGACATGGGTTCTACTGTCATATCAGAGTCACAATGACAAACATAGTCTCAATCCTCAATTCTTGTGACTCTTTTAAATGATCCAGTTCATTCATTCATTCATCTTTTTGTTCATTCATTAATTCATACATCTAAAAAATTGGTTTCCTGCAGTGAGTCAACACCAGGCTAGTAGACAGCAGAGCTTCCTATCAACCATTCTTTCTTTTTATCTCAGGTTCCTTCTTTAACACTCAGCTATTCTGTATCTTCTCACTTTTTAAAAATCCCTGCAAACTTCTTTTGATGTCAAAGTCATGCAGCTTTTTGGAATCTCTCACCCTCTTTCCTCCTGCCCCTTTAAGAAAATATATATAGATCGACTTATTTATTTATTTATTTGGTAGCTTATTTCAGAGTTTCTCAGCCTTGGAACTATTGATATTTTGGGCTGGAGAGTTCCACCTACTAGGTATCATGCCCTTGCACCCAAAAATGTCTCCAGACGTTATCAAATGTCCCCTGGAAGGCAAGGTTGTCCTGGTTGAGAGCCTTTATCTTGGTTCATTGTTTGAGTTTTGTACAATAAAGGAGAGCTTGAGAGCTGACCCAGCAAGTGAGAATTCATCCTCTTTAGAGGAGGGAAGTGTTTGTCTGTGCACACGTGATACTTTGGTGCTGGTATATCTTTGCTGAGGGCTCCTACTTTTTTTTTTTTTTCCATCTCACTGAATTTATTTATTTATTTATTTATTTATTTATTTATTTATTTATGCTTTGGGAAGGGATTGTATTTTATTTTTTTAATAATATTTATTTTGTTATATTAGTCACCATACAGTACATCTCCAGTTCTTGATGCAATGTTCCATCATTCATTACTTGCATATAACACCCAGTGCACCATGCAATATGTGTGAGGGCTCCTTCTTAAGGGCATATATCATTATGCCATTTCCATTTTCATCAGGATAAAACCCCAAATCCACAACATGGCTCTGTTCACCTTTCTCATCTCTCTGCTGCCCCCCAATCAACCCTGTCAGTTGAACTCTGTGGGCACATCAAGCTTTTTTTGGGTTCTCCAACCAGTAACATTATTTTCTGCCTCTAGATTTGAAGTCTTTTCCATCTCAAATGATTTCCTTCCTTTTACTGACCTTTATCCCTTCAGTCTCAGCTTCAATATCCTCCTCCAGGCAGCTCTCCCTAATTTATCCTAGATTAATTTAGGTGTTCCCATAGCACTGTCTACCTTCCTTATCATAAGTGGTAGCCAAACTTTGGGATTGCTATTTAATTCTTGCTAGGTTCAGCCCAGTGAAAAAGATAGGACTATCTCATTTCATTGTTTGTTTCTTTAAAACTCAACAAAAAACCTGGAACTTCGTCAATATTGACCAAAAAAGTTGTGAAATTAATGTTTGAAAATAGTATTAATGTACCAATTTAGTAAATAATACATAGGTTTTTAACAGTATTAATAAGTTCATTAGAAGAAATTCAATCTAACTTTCCATCTTTCCCTGAACATTTTAGAAGGTTAGAATATCAAAATATCAATAGAAAGAACATAGAATTACATATTTCTTCTTTGTCTCATTGTAAATTCAGAGTAAACCTTTTCTTTGGAAAACATAACTCCATTAAGCTATCTCCGCTTAACAATGAAATGATCTTAACTTATTCCTCATTCTTTAACTGTTATGTTTAGCGAAGTTTTACAAGCTGGAAACCCATAAGGTGAATCCAATCCAGACTTAGTTTTCCGGGCTCACCCATTGTCCTTTCTTTTGTGTTTTCCCCCCCTTTTGGGGAATAAAAAAAGTTGCTAGAAATGAAAAAATCATGCCATGTCAGGTAATAATGTAGATATCTAGTTTCTGTTGAGTAAGGTAAAGCTCTCAGCAGCGTCATGATGTCCTCTCAGTGACCTTGGGTGGGCACTGAGGCAGTGGCTGGCTGCCCCTTAGGATGAGATGTGTGCTCCCCAGTTTGCCCAGTCCCCACCTAACTGCTTACTCTTGAGTGTTACTGGCCTGACCTGCTTGGCATTTAATTTGCAGCCCCAGTGTTTATTGTCTGTGTAAGTGAAGTTAAGGGAGGGAAAGGTTAGCCAGTGAACATTTGAATAAAATATGAGTGTAAGAACATCCAGGTAACAAGGATCTGTTAACAATTGTTATTGAAAGTGCCTCATTTTACACTTTATTCTGAAAAGAAGCCCAATCAAAATCCATTTTTATGCTTCCAATACTAATACAGGTTGCAGAGGATGAGGGGAAGATGTGATGCTCCTTGGCCGAGGCATGTATAGCCTACTTTCCTCAGCTCAGCAGGTCTGAACACAAACATCTTGATTCTGTCTTCTGAGGCGCAGAGCAACCCAATTTCCTCCTGCTGGGTAGAGTATTTCCAACCTAGTGCATTTTCTTCTCTAATGAATGACTTCCTCCCCTACATTACTGGGGCACTAAAACTATAATAGCTTCTCTGGACCCTGATTTGGGAGGCAGAAAGCTGAGTTCTTGGATCCTGTTTGTCTGTCATTATATGCCCCATGTCTCCCAGTGTTCGGGCTATTCTGATGGACAGATGAGCCTCAGTTCTGACTTTGAGTGGATGTGGGATCATTGGCTGAGTCCTTCCCTTTCCTGTGGCTCACTTCCCTTCTCAGAAAACAGGGGAGGAATGATGCTTTCCACCTCATCATCATACCCTTAGGCTGGCATGTAGTACTTCTGGCATTCAATAAATAGCAGTAGGTTTTGTTACTATCACAATGTTGTTGTTTTAAAGAGGGACTAGAATGTAGCCCCTCAAAAACTTGTACGAATAGTGAAGGCATATATATGAATAACATGATTTCTTTGAAGGAAAATAGTCTCTCTTTTTTTGGTTACAATATTGTTGTTATTGTCTAACTTGTAAGCGCTCTTGTCTTCATTGGCGACAGAAAGCACTCTGGCAGGATCTGTTTTCCTAAGGTCTGAAAGGATTATGGAGGTGCAGTCTAGAGGCCCACATGCCCACAGCTCCAAAAGTGCAGGGCCTGCCTACTCATCTCCAAACATGTCAGAAAATGGCTGCTTTTCAAGAGCAGACATCATCCTATCCAATGAAATGGATCTTTATTTTTAAACTTTTTATAGAGATTAGAATGAGCAGAATTCCATTCATCTCTGTCTGGAAAATAACTTTGCATTCAGAACTGTACCAAGAAGAGAAAAACAGAAGAAGGTTTCTTCCCCACCCCTTAATTTGATTTACTCCAAAATTACTATGTTGAGAACTATTGTCAGAGGTAAGAGAATGAGTTTTTAGGCTCCTTTCCTTGTAATTCCATCTTCCTTATAATCTTTATAGCATGTGTAGTCATGAAATAACCAAGAGATTATTTTAACAGCTTTTATTGTACCATGGTGCAAGCATAAATATATTGCAACTAAGTAATGCTAATGAAAGTAACTAATGATGACAGGGGATATATAGAAATGTCATGGGTGTAAACCCTAGCCCTGGTCTTCTGAAGGGAGATATTTCAGAAAATGCCCTTTTTCAAGTTTGTGGGGATTCTTATGAGTCTGACAAAATTCGGCATTTGAAAATGGCAAATTTTATAGGCTATTTTGCCCCTTTGTGCAAACAATACTTAGAATTGTTAGCAATCAAGATGAAAGATCTCCTTCCACTGGGGTTACTCTAACCCACTTTTATTGTGTGGTTATTTTGTCAGGTGCAGAATTAAATCATATTGCATAATGTGTGGCCGTGTCAAACTTTTGAGGGCACAGACACCATCTTCTACGTGTTATGTTTCCAGGGCCTACCACTGTGTTCTGGAGATGGGTGCTTGGTCCGTGCTTGCTCAGTGGTCCAGAGAGCATTTGTTCAGGCCCATGTTTTCTGATAAAGGTGTTGAGTTCTGGGTAGGAAAGGGGAAAACATTCAGACTGTGAGCTTAACTAACAATGTATATTGAGAACCTGCTGAGCGTAGAATATAATATTAAACTTACATTTAAAAAATAACATTATTCTAGTGTAGCATTTTCCACAGTATATTCCCTTGGATATTAATAGGATGTTATAAGAAAGAGGGCATTAGAGGTAAATAAGCTTGAGTAATGCTGATTAACCAAAGTTAAAGTGGACTTCTCAGAGCATTTTGTAAATTCTTGGAAGAGCATTTCCCATATATATATTTTTTTATACCGTGGAACATTTGCCCCTACCCCACTTCCAGTCCTTTTCCCCCCAAACAAGAATACTTGTAGAACTGGTTTGCTCTAGAAATTCTTTGGGGAATGCTAGGATTACACATAGCAAAGAGTTTTGAGGGGAAGAAAAGTTCCTACAAATGTCACTAGCAAGGTGGAATGGCAATCTAGGATCTGGAACAGAAAGGCTGTGTTTATATTGGGAATGAGTTTGAACTTTGAATTCTTGAGTGCAACCAAGGTAGGAAAAGAAACCTTCATATATCTTTTACGTGTTTAGGAAAGGCATTTTCCACAGATTTCCTGTCTTTCCTGCAGGAAAACATGCCAAGCTCATTAATGTGGTATACACAGTTTTTAGGATCTGTCATCTCACTTCATGGCTCCATTCTCTGGTGACTTCCTCTCTGTCCTGCTGGCCCACCCCATGGGCATCGTGTGCAGCCCCTTCTCCCCTGTGAACTTATTCTCCCAGACTCAGGTCAGATGTTACATCCTATGAGAACACTTTCAGCACTTGTTTGGGAGAGTTCTGCACTTCTCTGTCATGGTTGTCGGTTTATATGCCACTCCTCTAGAACATAGGCCTCTGGAGAGCAAGGGTAGTATTTATCTTTGGATTCCCATAAAAAATAATGAACATTGGTTGTTGGTAGTGAGTGGATGAATGAAAGAGGATGCCGTATTAGTTTTCTAGGGATGCCATAATAAATTACTGCAACCTTGGTGGCTTAAAACAACAGAAAATTATTGTCTGACAGTTCTGGAAACCAGTTATCCAAAATCAAGGTGTTGGCAAGGCTGCACTCCCTCCATGGCTCTACGGGAGAATCTTCCCTTGTCTATTCCAACTTCTGGTGGCTCCAGGCGTTTCTTGACTCAGACTGTATAATTGCAACCTCTCCTCCATCTTTGTCTGGTTTCTTTTCCTCTTCTATCTGTGTCTCTGCTCCATGTGTCTCTCATAAGGGTCCTTATCATTGGATTTAAGGCCCATCCAGATACTTCAGGATGATCTCATCTATAAATCCCTAATTACCTCTAGAAAGATCTTCCCCCCCCCCCAAATACAGTCACATTCATAAATTCTGTAACAGGGACATATTTTTTGGGGGGAGGCACCATTTAACTCACTACAGATATGAAGTAGGTTTTTCAAGATCAGAAGATGCATAAGAAAATCCTACTGTAAGAACAGGGGATCAACCATGCATGTAAGGGTGAAGATTGAGTGTTCTAGATGCAGAGAGACTCTATAGTCCTACCCATTGTTCCCCAAACTTCTGTACCTAACAACTCATCACCTCTTCATGCTGCCAATCTTCTTACCAAGTCTGGCTCTGGCATAAGGGTCCTTCTTAACACCAGGCTCTATAAAGCTACTTCTAGTTGCCTGGAGTGGGCATGTGAAGTGAACAAACAGAACCTTGAGATGATGAACAGAGGAGATTTTCTAAGATGCATGGCAGTCTTATTGAAAGAGTTCCATAAGAGACCAAGGAATGGGACACAAACATATTATTTTATCCAGCGAGGCATGTATTTCTTGTAGGGAATGCTTTGGGATAGGGTGGGGGTATTTGTGCATGCCTCTGGTCCTTTATATGCTTCCCTACAATGCCTGGTGTGAAGAAACTTAGGAGGGAAGAAATGCCCTTGTCTGTGTTCCACTTCCTAATCTACAGAAGAAATCAGGATAAGCTGGTTAATGTTGATAGCTTCTAAAAGACAAATTCTGCCTGGATATGGATGTGAAGGAGTCTGGTAATATGTTTGTCCTGGCACATCCTTAGTCATCTTGTCTTTTGTATAAACTTACTTGTATTTGAGATGCAGTAGAGTGGCAAGCTTGCTTGGTGCATTTGGTTTCTCCATCATCAGAAGGTTGTAGTTTCTAGACATATATTTCCCCCTCTGGCTCAGACAGTACTTCCTTTTAGATTATCTCTCTCATTTCTGGGTATTTCTTGTGTTTCGGCTAGACTTGATGCTGTCAGCACATCCCCCCACTCTCACCCCCCAAAAAATTGGTAATTGTGAAAGGTGGGACTATGATTTTTAGTTATTTCTATTCAAGACACTTTGTTTGCAAGACCAAATGTGATGCAAAGTGCTGTCTGTATTCCCCCTTAGCTTGCACCAAAAATGCATACTCTTTAAATGGGTGAACACCTAGTGACCGGGTTTGCTTATAGGATATCAGCCTACTCAGAAATAACAGTCCCTTAGTTTGTGGGTGGTTTGATAAGTTCCAGTATTGTAGAATATGAACTAACAAAATAGATTCATAAAATCACAGAATGTCAGAATTGGAACTGGATCAGTGAGTTCAACCTCCTCATTTTACAGATGTGAAAATGGTGGGAGCTTCTAATCACTGATTATTACTCTTTGAGCAGGTCACTTTTGATTTCTCTCTTAAGATTCTAGGACTCTAAACAAAGAAAGCACTGCTGCAAGAATAATAAAATGGAATATTGTTGACTTATTGCTCACATGGTAATTTGATTTACATGCATACAGCACATGCTAACGTGTGCATACACACACACACACACACACACACACACACACAGAAAATTTGCAGGATGAAACAGATTTTCCATACCAAAATGTTTCCCGCTGTAATAATGCTGTGATCATGGTAAATATTTTCAGGAGCAATGATGGTGAACACAGAAAGGGATGGCTGTTTGTTTCTCTTTATGAAAAAAAAAAAATGAGCAAAGAATGTATTTAGCATGACTTGAATTTTTTAAACGCCATGGCAGTTCTTGTTTCTAGTTTAATTGGCTTTTATAATGATTGATCAATTGTCTTCTTCACTCGTGGAGCTGTGTTTATTTCCAGCTCCACGTTCCTTAGTAACAAAATGCTTATAAATTGGAAGAGTCTGTAACAAGTCCCAACAGAAAAACAGTTTCTTGCTCTGGCCAAAGTAAATTTGTGCAGGATTTGGTGTTACCACCCATTTCAGAATCATTTATGCTCTTCCTAAAAGTCAATGATGTGAAGCTTCAACTTGGCTTAAAAGTGAAAATGTGTTCCTAAATTCAATACACACTTTACGGGGTGTGTTACAATGGAGTTGTAGTAGTGAATCTTCTTTTCCTTCAGTTATTTGTGTATGTAAAACATGTTTCTGAATATCTTAGGATGGAAGTATTTTCATTATTTTGAAAAGCAAATCTGTGAAAACTATTTCGGTAGTAAATATTTGGCTGAATTTGAAACATTGGAACATAATATATAGAGGAAATAGTGTAGGCATTTTGCAGAATTTTCTTGTTGATGACATTGTGTTCAGGGCAATTTATTTATTTATTTATTTATTTATTCATTCATTCATTCATTCATTCATTCCAGTTAACAGACAGTGTTATATTAGTTTCGGGTGTACAATATAGTGATTCAACAATTTCATACATTACCCAGTGCTCATCACCTTAATCCCCATCACCTATTTAACCCATCTCCCCACCCCTTGCCGTATGGTAACCATGTTTGTTCTCTTTAATTGGAGTCTGTTTCTTAATTTGTCTCTTTTTCCCCCTTTATTCTTTTTTTTTTCTTAAATTCCATGTATGAGTGAAATCATATGGCAATTGCCTTTCTTTGACTGACTTATTTAGCATAATGTACTCTAGCTCTATCCATGTTGTTTCAAATGGCAAGATTTCATTCTTTTTTATGGCTGAATAATATTCCTCTGTGTGTGTGTGTGTGTGTGTGTGTGTGTACGTGTACGTACCACATCTTCTTTATCCATTCATCTATCAGTAAACACTTGGGCTGCTTCCATATCTTGGCTATTGTAAATAATGCTGCTATAAACATAGGGGTGCATGTATCCCTTTGAATTAGTGTTTTAGTGTTCTTTGGGTCCAGTAGTGCCATTACTGGATTGTAGGGTAGTTCTAGTTTTAACTTTTTGAGGAAACTCCACACTGTTTTCCACAGTGGCTGCATCAGTTTGCATCCCACCAACAGTGCACAAGTGTTCCTTTTTCTCCATAAGCTTGCCAACACCTGTTGTTTCTTGTTGATTTATTTCTTGTTGATTTTAGCCATTTGGACAAGTGTGATTGTGATATCTCATTGTAGTTTTTTTTTTTTTTTAAGATTTTATTTATTTATTTGACAGAGATAGAGACAGCCAGCGAGAGAGGGAACACAATCAGGGGGAGTGGGAGAGGAAGAAGCAGGCTCATAGCGGAGGAGCCTGATGTGGGGCTCGATCCCATAACACCGGGATCACGCCCTGAGCCGAAGGCAGGCGCTTAACCGCTGTGCCACCCAGGCACCCCCTCATTGTAGTTTTGATTTGCATCTTGTCATGTATTTGTTGGCCACCTGGATGTCTTCTTTGGGGAAATACCTGTTCATATCTTCTGCCCATTTTTAATTAGATTGCATGTTTTTTTGGGTATTGAGTTTTCTTTTTTTTTAAGATTATTTATTTATTTGACAGAGACAGCCAGCGAGAGAGGGAACACAAGCAGGGGAGTGGGAGAGGAAGAAGCAGGCTCCTAGTGGAGGAGCCTGACGTGGGGCTCGATCCCAGAATGCTGGGATCACGCCCTGAGCCGAAGGCAGACGCTTAGTGACTGTGCCACCCAGGCACCCCTTGGGTATTGAGTTTTTAAAGTTCTTTGTATATTTTATATAATAACACTTTATTGGATATGTCATTTACAAATATCTTCTTTCATTACATAGGTTGCCTTTTAGTCTTGCTGATTATTTCCTTTGCTATGTAGAAGCTTTTTATTTTGATGTAGTCCTAATTGTTTACTTTTGCTTTTGTTTCCCTTGTCCCAGGAGACATATCTAGGAAGAAGTTGCTATGACTGATATTAGAGAGATTACTGCCTGTATTTTCTTCCAGGATTTTCATGGTTTCAGATCTCACATTTAGGTCTTTAATTCAGTTTGCATTTATTTTTGTGTATGGTGTAATAAAGTGGTCCAGTTTCTTTTTTTGCATGTTGATGTCCAGTTTTCCCAGTACCATTTGTTGAAGAGACTGTTCTTTGCCCATTGAATATTCTTTCTTGCTTTGTCAAAGATTAATTGACCATATAGTTTCAGGTTCATTTCTGAGTTTTCTATTCTGTTCTGTTGATCTATGTGTCCATTTTTGTGCCAGTACTATACTATTTTGATTACTACAGCTTTGTAATATAACTTGAAGTCCAGAATTGTGAACCTTCCAGCTTTGCTTTTCTTTTCTCATAATTGCTTTGACTATTCAGGATCTTCTGTGGTTCCATACAAATTTTAGGATTTTTTTTCTAGTTCTATGAAATATACTGTTGATATTTTAATAGGGATTGCATTAAATGTATAGACTAGTTTGGGTAGTATAGACATTTTAACAATATTTGTTCTTTAAATCCATGAGTGTAGAATGTCTTTCCATTTCTTTGTGTCATCTTCAATTTCTTTCAGAAATTGTTTTATAGTTTTCAGAGTACATGTCCTTTACCTCTTTGGTTAGTTTTATTACTAGGTATCTTATTATTTTTGGTGCAGTTGGAAATGGCATTGATTCCTTAATTTCCCTTTCTGCTGCTTCATTATGTGTGTATAGAAATGCAACAGATTTCTGTACATTGATATTGTGTCCTGCGACTTTACTGAGTTCCTTTATCAGCTCTAGCAGTTTTTTGGTGAAGTCTCGGGTTTTTTTATATATAGTATCATGTCATATGCAAATAGTGAAAATTTTACTTCTTCCTTACTGATTTGGATTCCTTTTATTTCTTTTTGTTTTCTAATTGCTGTGGCTAGGACTTGTAGTACTATGTTGAATAAAAGTGGTGAGAGTGGATATCCCTGTCTTGTTCCTGACCTTAGGGGAAAAGCTCTCAGTTTTTTTCCATTAAGGATGTTGCTAGATGTGGGTTTTTCATATATGACCTTTATTATGTTGAGGTGTGTTCCCTCTAAGCCTACTTTGATGAGGGTGTTATCAGAAGTGGATATTAACTTTGTCAAATGCTTATTGCGAGTCTACTGGAATGATAATATGGTTCTTATCCTTTCTTTTATTGATGTGATATATCATGTCGATTGATTTGCGAATATTGAACCACTGTTGCCACCCAGGAATAAATCCCACTTGATCATGGTGAATGATTTTTTTAATGTATTGTTGAATTCTCATCACCAGCCTATCCCATGAGAATTCAACAATACATTAAGGAGGGCACATATTGCATGGTGCACTGGGTATTATATGCAAGTAATAAATTATGGAACTTTAAAAAAAATAAATTAAAAAAATGTATTGTTGAATTCTGTTTATGCGTATTTTTTTGAGGATTTTTAAATCTATGTTCATCAGAGACATTGGCCTATAGTTCTCTTTTTCAGTGGTGTCTTTGGTTTTGGTGTCAGGGTAATGCTGTCCTTACAGCATGAATTTGGAAGTTTTCCTTCATTTTCCATTTTTTTGAGAATAGTTTGAGAAGAGTAGGTATTAATTCTTCTTTAAGTGTTTGATAGAATTTTTCTATGAAGCCATCTGGTCCTGTCACTTTTGGTCTCTTCTTTCCACTCAGAAAGTCCCTTTCATATTTCTTGCTGGGCTGGTTTAGTGGTCATGAACTACTTTAGTTTTTGTTTGTCTCAGAAACTCTTTATCTTTCCTTCTATTCTTATCTCTCCTTCTATTCTAGCTTTGCTGGCTCGAGTATTCTTGGCTGCAGATTTTTCCCATTCAGCACTTCAGCACTTTGTATATATCATGCCACTCCCTTCTGTCTTGGAAAGTTTCTGCTGAAAAATCCCCTGCTAGCTTTATGGGTTTTCCTTTGTAAGTAACTGTCTACTTTTTTCATGCTGCTTTTAAAACTTTTTCTTTATCACTATATTTTGCCAATTTAATTACAAATGTCTTGGTGTGGATCTGCTTTTGTTGATTTTGATGGGAGTTCTCTCTGCCTCCTGGATCTGAATATCTGTTTCCTTCCCCAGATTAGGGGAGTTTTCAGCTATTATTTCTTCAATAAATGTTCTTCCCCCTTTTTTCTCTCTTTTTCTCTGGGACTCCTATAATATGAATGTTACTATGTTTGATGGAGTCACTGAGTTCCTTAAGTCTATTCTCGTTTTGCGTAATTCTGGTTTTTTTGTTTTGTTTTGTTTTTCCTCTTGTTCAGCTTGAGTACTTTCCATTACTCTGTCTTCTAGGTCATTAATTCACTCCTCTGCTTCTTCCATTGGGATTCATTCTATCAGGCATGTTTCTCATTTCTTTTATTGAGCCCTTTATCTCTGATATGTTATTCCTTATCTCTTTGTTAAGTGTCTCACTTTTGTCTTCCACTCTTAAGTTCAATGAATGTTCTTACAAATTCTCTATCACACATGTTACGTATCTGTTTTGCTTTGATCTCTGGCCATGACCTTGTCCTGTTCTTTCATTTAGGTTAAATTTCCCTGTCTTCTCATTTTGTCTAAGTCTCTGTGCCTGTTTCTCTGTGTTAGGAAAGTCAGCTACATCTCCTGTTCTTGAGGGTAATAGCCTTATGAAGAAGAGGTCCTGTAGTGCACTGCCATGTGGTGTCCCCTATTCCCCAGGGTCTGGCACTTCTGGGAATATCTCCAATGTGTGCTGCCTGTGCTCTGCTGTTTTGTCCTGGCCACTTTGTACTTTAGGTCAGTCATCTGCAGAGGCTCTTTTTGCTTGTTGTAGGCAGTGTTTGGACACTGGCCTGAATGGCATGTTTTAACTAAGTGTGCTCTGGTCTGCTTGTGAAAAGAGACCTGTCGCCATCACTGCTGGAACTCCCCCATAGGGAGATTTGGTGTGAGCAAGGGTTTGGGCTGATCTGGGGGAGGGGGCCTGCTCTGCTGGGACTGAGGCACGTGTGACTAGGTGTGGTTCCACTGGAGTGTGGAGTGTGGGGCTTGGTGTAAGCAAGCTAGGTAGTGAGTGTCTGCACTGGGCTGGTTCCCAGAAGTGGACCTGTACTAATGCTGAGGGGCATGGGAGGGAAATCACATCAGCCAATTCCTTTGTTACCAGGGGTGTCTCTCAGTGAATGCTGTCTCTCTTGATGCGCTCCAATGTTCAGAGCATTTTAGAAATGGATAGAGAATAGAGTTATTATTTGCCACTGTGTAATATAATATATGGCTGCAAATAGTATATTTTATTTTTTATAATATATATCATTTATATGTAAATGTGTATTATATATAATTAATAGGTTAAGATATGAATTTGATGAGTCTAGCTTAAGAAGCTCTGTGTATAGCTATTACTCTTACTTGGCTTTGAACAATGTATTAATAATATATTAGATAAAGAGTCATAGCAGTTATAATATGTACCACCACAATAATTCTTCTAGGAAAGATTGTGCCCTTGCCTGTCTCTCTAACTGCAGCATTTCTGCCCTGAGAAGAGGTCAGTTGGAAAGGCAGATGATCAGTTGATTTTCTGGGAGCTCTGGGCCTGATTGGATTTACCTTACTCTAAGTTCCCCAGAGCAGTCAGTGGGATGCCCTAGTTAGCTTACAAGTGTAACTGACTAACATTAATTTAATCCTTGTTTTTAATCACCTATGCAACTGAGCATATAGTAGACATTTAATAAACTCTTACTTATTTGCCTATGTGTTCTTCCAGAAATATTCTATGTACACATAAGCACATATTCCTTCTGTAGTTACAAATTGGAAACATATTATACTGGAACCCACATTGCATTTTACATTTGGCTTTTGCAAATATTTTCTACAGTTTGCCTTTTGTCTTTTTTCATGAAGACATTTTCATTTTTATTTAATCTTATTTGTCTGTCTTTTCCTTTATGGTATTTAAGCTTTTTCTCTTGCTCAGAAAGTACTTCTATAGAGTACTCCCCCACTTATCTGCAGTTTTGCTTTCCATGGTTTCGGAAAGTAAATAGGTGCTTAATGGTATGTCACAGTGCCTATGTCACTCACCTCATTTCATCTCATCATGTAGGCATTTTATCAACTCACGTCATCACAAACAGAAGGGGGTGAGTATGATAGAAAAAATATTTTGAGAGAGAGAGAGGAGAGAGACCACAGTCACATAAGTTTTATTAAGTATATTGTTATAATTGTTATATTTTAACATTAGTCATTGTTATTAGTCTCTTACTGAGCCTGGTTTATAAATTAAACTTTATCATAGGTATCTATGTATAGGAAAAAACATAGTATATATAGAATTTGGTACTATCTGTGGTTTCAAGCATCGACCAGAGGTTTTGGAACATATCCCTGCAGATCAGAGGGGACTAATATACTTCAGAAATAAAAAGAAGAGCCCCCATATTTTTTTCTAGAATTTTCATGGTTTAATTTTTTTACATCTAATTCTTTATTAGGAATTTATTTTTGTGGTTAGGAGTTAGGTAAGGCATTATCTTTATTATTTTTGTAAGTGGGTGGTCAGTTTTCAGTCATTATTAATTAAATAATCCATATTTTCTTTATTGACTCTAAATCTCACTTTTATCATATATTAAATTTCCATAAGTATGGGGCATCTGGGTGTCTCAGTCAGTTGAGCATCCAACTCTTGATTTTGGCTCAGGTCATGATCTCAGGGTTGTGAGATCGAGCCCTGTGTAGTCTGCTTGAGGTTCTCTCTCTCCCTCTGCCCTCCCCCTGCTCTTCTCTCTCTCTGTCAAATAAATAAATAAATCTTTAAGTTTCCATAAGTATATGAATCAATTTTGGACTTCCTTTTTTTCTTTCTGCATCAATGCCAAACTCTTTTAATTACCAAAGTTTTAAAATATGTTTTAGTATCTGGATCACTCACTTTCAGGCATCATAAAAATTTGGGGTAGGTGATGACTTTAGACTTTGAACAGAATTGTGTTGGTTTATAGAGGTGGTACCTGAGTCCCTGAGAAGCAGGTGACTTCCCCAAAGGCCCCACCTCCAGGTGCCAGCAGAGCCATGAGTGAACCTGGAAGCAGACTGGTGGAGTGAATCTTGGACCAGAAGATAGGGCTTTAATGCAGTCTACTGAGTTAGCCTTACAAGCCCTCAGAGCTTCAGTATTTTTACTTGTAAACAATACCTCCCTTCCAGGTGGCCCTGAGAAATGCATAAGACACTCTGGTGCATCACCTAACACACTGTGAGGCACAGGTGACATCTTAAAAATATTTAATTAACTCTGAGCCAGGGCCTTCTGAATCTAATTCAGTAGTGCGTCCTCATTTCACCACACTCAAACATTTCATGTCTATGCCATGCCTTAATATTTGATGGCTCAAAGATACTCGAGAATAATCTTTCCTAAACATTTCTGAAGGATATTATTATATGTTCGTAGAAAAACAAGGGTTTTGCGGTTAAATAGATGCCAGAAAAGGTGAGTTATGTAAGATCTTTGTTATGGGATGTCAAAACATAGTATGCTAATGTCTACCATAAATTAAGAGAGCTAGCCACATATCCCCAGTTAGCTTGATCATGGAACACACCTCTATTCCTCCATTTAATATTTGCACAACACCCAGGAAGATTTCAAAGAATAAATACTGTTTACTTAGAGCAGGTTGTTTCACACTTGGGAAGAAAAGGAAATTCCTTTTAAAAGAGAAAAATGAAAAGAATGTTATAGACACTCAATATTGCTTAACGTAATAATTATTACTTATGTTACTTAATTAGGCACAAAGATAAGACTAGGCACGTCTATAACTCTTACAGAACTATGAAGCCAAATCAAAATTACACACTAAATGAAAATACAGTGCCAAAGCCTATAAAATTTAAACTAATGATATTAACTTTATATGGAAAAGGATTATTTGCTGGACATTAATTTATACTTGATATGACTATGATGCCAACCATTATGGCTCAGGTGCTAGTTCAGGAGGTCTGCATAGTGCTGTTCTGTGTGTTACCCTGCTTTCCTCACTGATTGCTGTTCCTGTAGTTCTGATGAACGCCTTGTTTACATGGCCACCATGATGTCCAATGGCAAAAATTTTAAGGGAACATATCAGAGAAATAAGAAGTCCTTCTGTGCTTTCTCCATTTTACCCCAAAGGAATCTTAAATGCAAACACAAAGGCAGATATTGAAATCTCTTAACAATTCTTGCTTATGAGGGGTTGTTTACATGATCCAGAATAAGTTCATTTTAACTTTTGAGATAATCATCAAAAAGAAAAGACAACATAAAACAACTCTTCAAGGAAACTCATGTATCCTTGAACACAAGTGCCCATCCTTCTGGAGTCTGGGTCTTGATTTAAGAGACATGACTTTAAAATATGGGTTTAATTCATTTTTAAATAAAATGACTACAGTTCCCAATTTCTCAGTCATTGACAAACAAGTCAAGTATACCTAGATGGAGATTATTTATTTGGATTTATTGAAAAGCACTGACCTTGAGATCACAAAATTATTCCTTAATCTTGGTACTAAATTATCAGTGATTCAAGTTCTTTGGGCTTCAGTGATAGTTTAGAAAGTTCATGGTATATCTAAGTAGAACCAGTATTTTAAAATTTTATGTTAAAATGCATCTTCTTGTTTAAATATAATGTGCTTACTTGAAGGGAAGTTGCAATATGAATGATACATGGTGTTTTCTTAACTTGTTTTTTTGATAGTAGTGAATGTTTTGAAGATGGGGTTTTTAAATGTTAGGAGGTACTAAGATTGATAGCTTTGCAAATTGGTTTTAAGTATTTTGAATTTATAACTATCATCATGTTGCAAAATAACATTGACTTTGGAATGGCTTACTTCCTTTTGTAGTAATTCAAAAATATTATGACAGCTATAGTTTTATAGTGAGCATAAAAACCAGTGAGGTAAGTTCAATGAGGTAAGGTTAGTGTTGGAAGTTTTATTAACAAAAACTTTAAGTATTAACACATGAGTTACAATTCCCATGTGTTTTCAGAAATTTGCTGGAACTGAACTGAACATTAAATTTTGAACTTTGGACTAGTCACTTAAAACCACCTAATTTTAGTGTAAGAAGTAGCCAAAAACTTAAGTATGAAAACAGGCTTTATAAAGTTGGCTGGATTATTAACCCGCATATGATATGAATTCTTCCATGTGGGTGATACGAAGCACTCTTAACCAAGCATTGTTTTCTTCAAGTAGGTGGCATGTGGGTCTTGGGTAAAATTTTTTGACAGGTAGGTAAGACAAAATGCATCTTTACAACCTGAAAATCTCAACTGTGTTATTAACAAGCTGGTGATTGTAACTTAACTTTTATAAGCACAGCATGTGGTTATATAATACTAAATATCCCTGAATTTTATTTTTTGAGTTGAAATTGTATAAGGGAACAGACTTATAATTTAAGAGAAAGGTATATTGTAAATTATGAAGCACTTTATAATACAGCCATTATTGTTTCTTTTAGTGCTATCTAAATATCTTAAAATATAATATAGGTTTTTCCCTTGGTCAAATGCATAAGCTTTTGGTTGCTAAAGGAAAGCCAGCCCACAGAAGCAGAACCATATAGCCCGATTTTTCCCAGTCATTATCAGTCTACCGACTGCAGTGATCAACAGGACAGTAAATACATCATTGACATTTGTCTTGAGGAACTTAAGAGCCTTTTAGAAATGACCAAATCTCTTGCTACTCATGACTGTGTGGAGAAGAGAAACCTTAAAAATAAAGATAAAAAAACAGGAATCTTTTTAGGAAAGGGATATCTCTTGGTTTTCAACTGTATTGATGTCATCTTTTTACAAGTGTTTATTAACTTGGTCTCAAACAGTTGCATCTAAGTAGGAGTTAATCTGTAAGTGGGCAGTAGATATCCTAATTAGTCTTTTGGAGGAATGTAGATATAATTACAGGACTGCTTATCCACACATAAGTTAGACTGTAGTTCAGGTTCTATTGTCTTAGGGTCCTCCAAGTTATATAGCCATTTACCTTTGGATGTTTCCTTGCATCTCAGACTATGCATAACGTAATCTCAGACTCTTGGTTTCCTACCCCCAAGTCTGATTCTCCCTAGTCTTTCCCTGCACAGGCAATAATTGCATTATCTAAAGAGTTACTCCAGCCAGGAATTATTTTTGATTCCTTCCTTCCTTTCATCTCTATACATACAAACCCTCAGTTCTGCCAGCTGCCTTCTGATTGTATCTCAAAATATATCTCAAGTACAGCCATGGTCTTCCTCTCTATCACCTCCATCCTGGTTGTGGCAGCTACTGTCTCTCCTCTGGTTGACTGCTGTAGCTCCCTACCTGCCCCAGACTCTATTCCTGCCCCCTGTCTGTTCATACAACAGCACCCAACTGTCCCAGGCATGGCCAATAAAAAAGACTATCTGGCCTTTAATAATTTTACTTTCTGATTCAACAGGGTATTCTATATTCACCTTGTACATTTCTTTTTTTTTTTTTTAAAGATTTTATTTATTTATGTGACAGAGAGACAGCCAGCGAGAGAGGGAACACAGTAGGGGAGAGGGAGAGGAAGAAGCAGGCTCCCAGCCGAGGAGCCTGATGTGGGACTCGATCCCAGAACGCCAGGATCACGCCCTGAGCCGAAGGCAGACGCTTAACGACTGCGCTACCCAGGCGCCCCCACCTTGTACATTTCTTGCCACAGATCTAAAATTAAGCATTTCTACCATGAAACTGATTTCTTTTAGTGAGATATGGTTTTTAAAGACCACAGTCTGGGCATTTTGGGTAGGTGCTCACACTTTTTCTAAACCTTTCTTTTTTAAAGATTATCTGTTTATTTGAGAGAGAGAGAGACAGAGAGAGAGAGAGAGAGAGAGAGAGGCATGAGTGGGGTGAGGGGCAGAGGAAGAAGCAGACTCCCTGCTGAGCAGGGTACCCAATGTGGGACTCAATCCTGGGACCCCAGGATCATGACCTGAGCCAAAGGCAGATGCTCGACTGACTGAGCCATCCAGGTACCCCTTTCTAAGCCTCTTTAATGGACAAAGCTAGAAAATAATTTTTTAAAAGAGAATATACATCATCTGTTCATACTTATTAGTATTACAAGCCTTTTTTTTATGACCCAGATTTATTCAAAATTATCTTGAAAGCAGTGGAGCAGGTATAAAGCACAACGGATTTAAAGATCAATGAAGACCATTTAGTGTTCCAAGATTGCACAGTAAAGAGCAGCTATTGGTTAAATAAACCATTTTACTGAATACCAAAGTGTTTCTCCAGGTTTGATTTACAATAGCCGATATTTGCTAAATCACGAATTTTATTATTTTGTGTATATGCACATATACATTTTTACCAATAAATAAAAATATCCACAAATTAGCCTTTTGTTGTTCCAGTTTTTTATAAATATTTTACATAGGCTTTTAGATTTTATATTTGTATTACTTCCCACTTATTCTAAAAATTGTGTTACTGATGATATTGACATAATACTTGTTTGCTCTACCGCACCCCCAACTTCACAAATATGTGGTTCAATAACTCATAGACCTGATGGCCTTGTTAAAATGCTGTATCTCTGACCTAGAACAATGCATGCTACAAAATCGATTCTTTTTTTTTTTTAAAGATTTTATTTATTTAATCGACAGAGATAGAGACAGCCAGCGAGAGAGGGAACATAAGCAAGGGGAGTGGGAGAGGAAGAAGCAGGCTCATAGTGGAGGAGCCTGATGCGAGGCTCGATTCCATAATGCCAGGATCGCGCCCTGAGCCGAAGGCAGACGCTTAACCGCTGTGCCACCCAGGCGCCCCTACAAAATCGATTCTTAATATTTGTTAAATGAATGTGTAATTCTAGTTACTGTAGATTTAAAAAAAAAAAAAGCTCCTACAGAGAGGAGAAATCTGAAATCAAAATAGCTGCAGAAATCCAAGAGTAGAAGGGCATAACTCAACCAAGCGTAGCATAAGAGATGGACATAGTCTCATCTATATAGCTGGTGTATGATGGTGCAGCTGCTGAAGGACTTTTTTTCTGAAAGGCAACTTTTGCTATAATTAAGGATTGGTATAAAAAGAGTTTTTGAAAAGTAATGATTATTCTGAATTCTTCTCTTCAACAAGACTCCAGAAAGACCGTGCTAACAGAATCACAAAGGCAGTTAGATCATTGACAATCATGTGGTTCTCTTTGGTAAAGATCAGTAACCTCTGATGGTTAGACAAAGGAAGGCTGTAGGATTCCCACCCCATGACCTTGCCTTTAGGTAGTACATCACAACCTCTCAGAGTGCTCCTTCAAGTTCCAGCTGTCTATCCTTTTGAGGCCACAAATGGTTTACACTAGCTAGGTCAATGCGATGATATTTTCTGGGTAGAGCTCAGCCAACCTTGTTAGCTGTTGGGCCATAATCCTCCCTGAAGCATTTACATGCAGGGGATATTGAAATCTAAAGTTTGAAATTTTTGTGCTTACTAGTCATAGACCTTCACTGTTCAATATGGTAGCTATGAGCCATGTGTGGCTATTGAGCACCTGAATCGTGGCTAGTCCTAATTGAGATATGCTGAAAGGGTAAAATAAATGTTGGATTTTGAAGAAGACAGAATGTGAAATACCTCATTAATATTTTTCATATTGATTACAGGTCAAATAATGTTTTGGACATAGTGGGTCGAATTATATATTATTAAAAGTAATTTTACCTGTTTATTTTTACTTTTTTTACATGGCTACTAGGAAATTTATAATTACAGATGTGGCTTGCATCATATCTCCATTGGACAAACCGTCTTAAATCTTGCTCCTGGAAGAGTAGGAGTACTTGTGTAGCATTTCTAGCCAATCCACACATCTCAAACACCACTCACATCACCAAGGAAAAATCACTCCTCACATCAATTATGTTAATTGACCAAATTTCAGGTGTTCGTCAAATATAAAGAATATCTTGGAACTTTTGGTAGCTGACTCTGGCATGTCAGCTTTTAATTAAAGTCTTTCATAGGCTAATTAACTACCCCTGGAGAATTTATTTCCAGTTGGGAAATACACCCATCCACCCACCTACCCTTATACCCCTCCACACATACACACACATATCATACAGTGTATGCTGAAATATTTTAAAATAAATGACAGACAATATAATACCCTGCTACATGTTAGAGCACAAAATCTTACTTGCTGAGTCTCCACTTTTCCTGAGGGCTGCTGATTAGCAACCTTTATTGCATTCCTACAGTATATAAATCACTGGGTTAGTAGTTGTAGAAAGCAGAATAGTATAATAACAATAGCAAAGATTTATTGAGTGTTTCTAGGTGCCAGGCACTGTGCTAAGTGCATTGCATGTTATTTAATTTAATCCTCAAAATAACTTGATGAAGGAGGTATTGTTATTATCCTCATTTTGCTTCTAACACCTTATTGTGTTCCTGACATTTGGAAGACCTGTGGGTAAGTCCATGGCCATTACCATGATTGCTTGAACATATATATTTGCAATGCAGAAACTTTCGCAAAACAGAGTTGTCCACTTGGGCCACTTGTCTCTACAAATGGAAGTTCAAACCAACGTGCTTTAGGGGATTCTTCCTCTTTGATCTCTTTCTCTCTGCTCCCAAGATCTTGACCTTTGACCCTAGTGTCCACTCCCCAGGGTTCTGCTACTTGCTCTTTTTAGCTCTGTCCTTGGCTTTCTGTCATTCCCCCCCCGCCCTTCTTTGGATTTGGAGTTAAAGGGATAGGGGAAAGTAGATTTTGAGGTCCTACAGTAAAGGGAGGAATAATGGCCCTTTTTCTTTTAGGTTTATAGCAATCTCTAAGACCAACATACCTTTCTAGTTTTAAGGTTCTTACTCCTAAGCAAAACCAGTGGAAATTATAATAATTTCCTAGTGGCTTGACAGATTATACTATAAGTCCAACCCATGTTGAGGGTGAGGATTAGAGCAGCAGAAGGTAGGGAGTGATCCTGTTTCTCATGGTCATTTGGATCCAGATTTATGGGGGTTCTGCCATCTTGTAGCTCCACCATCTGGAAAATGTAGCCTTCAAGATCTCTGAGTAAGGTAAAGAGTGTGGGGATGGATGGACAGGAAGTGGCATATGTCACTTCTACTTACATTTCATGAATAAAACACATACCCCCATCTTCCTGCAAGGGGCTGGGAAGGGAGAGCTTCCCTGGATTCAGGAAGGAAAGGAGAATTGGATATGAGTGAGAACTAGTGGTTACCACTACAGTAAGTTTTCGATTTTAGGTTATTTTTAGTGTTTGTGTCTTTGGAGGCTGTGTACATTATGCATACTTTCAACTTGAAACTGTCTCCCCATTTGAATGATTGCAAGTTGAATCAAATTCAAATATACCCTTAATCCAAGTCTGCTATTAGGAAAAACAAACAAATGAAATTTTGAATGTGAAATAAAACTATATTGGGAGTTCTGTGAGTGTTCCAGTTTCATATTCTTTTAAAGTTGTTCTTTGTGATAGTGTGTTTATTCAATTCCTGAAGTGTTGTCAAGTAAGTAGTATTTAATCTGTGAAAATTTTCAAGTGGCCCCTTTTTCCCCTCTCAAGGGCTTTTTTTTTCCCCCTCAAGTGTTGCTGTAGTCATTTTAAGATTGAAATGAACCATTTGATTTTTAAAAATTATTTATGGCACATCAAGTAGCACTTAGTGTTTGGTCACAACATTGAAACTGTTTCTGAAGCCTGTGTAAAATACAGCAGAAAGGTTGGGAGGCTTATGTATAGCACTTCTAGAAACATACCTCACCATTGGAACTGCTTATAATTCCTGGGTGCTGACATAAAGATTAATAATATTTAACTCTGATTTTGGCAATTTTTGCCAATTTTATTGCCATGGCCCTTTTCTTTCAAGTTATTACCTGGAGCTGAAGTGATAAATGTTTCATGTTTTATACTGTCAGATAAAAGGTTAAATTTTCATACGTTACATGCTCTTACACACACACACACACACACACACACACACATGCTCTTACACACACACACACACACACACACACACACAAATACACATACAACTGGATCAGAAGGGAATGAGTAATCCTAAAATGAAAAGATTGTCCTAGTTTTAACATTAGGTGACTAGTTCCCACGCGGTTAAGTCATATGTAAAAATTGGAAATTCAACCTATGGGTCTTTGTGCGCTGACTATATCATACACTTCTAATTTTCTTTTGTTTTTCTGGGAAATGATGGTGCTCTTTGCCTTGCCAAGTTTTATTATTGAGTCAACTGCCAAAGTTTAAGAGAGAGAGAGTCAAGGCCCTTAAAATTATTTGGTGTTGAGTGAAGAGGCAGAGAAAGGTATTTCATATTCCCAAACATTTTAACTTTTATGTCTCTACCTGATGTTGGAATATAATCTAACCTTGAAGGCTTTTCTGATTCTTTTATAAATGATGTACACTGTTGAGTGAAGTCTGAATATTCGTGAGGAGAACTCCATTTGAAACTATATATTCTAATTTTTAATCGATTGTATTCTTTCTTTCCTGATCTTCCCTGTATTTAAACTTTTGCACATCAGGAGGCCTGTGTGCCTGCTTGTGGTTTTTGCACCATCTGGAAGTTAAAATTTGATTTTAGAAATGATGTCATACTTGCTTACTGCAAACTGGGCTAATGTTGGTTGAGAATTGGATGCGGTTCAGGTCAAAGTTTTATTTAAAAAAAAAAAATCCTTAAACCTTGTGTCTTGATTCTAGGAGACTGCAAAGCCATAAGCGTAGCCTGAAGTGATTGAAGGTCATGATTCAAATTCCTTTGAAGCTAATAAATGTATTGGGGTGCATGGAAAATAAACTCCCAAACAGAAGACCATCTAGAGTTTGGGTGTTGCGAGCAGTGTGTTGATCATGGCCATCCTTGCTCTCTATTTTACTCCTGGAGAAACATTCTTACACCTAGGGTTTTGTCTCTTCTAGGCTCAGGAAGATGTGGCAGGGCACTAATAGATCACACATGGCAAGAAGGCACAGTAAATGTTAAGCATATTATTTATCAACAAATGTTAAGCATATCAATTTATCAAGTCTCTTTTTCTAAACTCTCTCCAGCACCACTTACTACCTCCCATATTGTAATTTATTTATATCACAGTTTTGGATGTTGAGTGTTTCCTGTAGTCCAGATATAGACCATCCATCTTTGATAGCTAGAATGCAGGGCTAATGGGACCACAATTTCTTTTCAAATTCACACTGAGTCCTGGTCAGCCGGTGGGAAATCTCTACAATCGAATGTAACTCCTTATAACCACTACTATAATCTGGAGTGCCACCCTTTATGTATAAACTAAAAATCACATTTCTCTTTTTGCCAGATAGGATGAACCCCCAAAGAGAAGTACTGATGTTATTCTAGGTTGGTAGATGGAGATGACTTTAAACAAAGGCCACTTGAGAATCTGGGATGCTTAAGCTTTAGTGCAGCTGGCATGAATTTCATTTACTGGCAAGAGAAAATCCCCAGGACATGGGTATCCCCTTCACTTCCCAGCTCCTAGATTTCTATGGCCCTTATGTAAGAAGAGGCAGAGCCATCAGATATTTAAGGAATATGCTGTTTTCACCCTGTGCGGTCACAGGGTGACCATGTCCAGCTTGTCTCGAATGTGGTTAGGGTCCTTCTGCCAACTGGGCTTCAAGCACTTGTTTCACCCCTTTCCTTGCTGGGACCTCTTCTCTGGGACAGAAACTGGAGAAACTTTGGGGCTCCTTTCTTGGAAAGGGGTAAGAAAAGGAGTTTCTACTCTGACAGCTTTTTTGTTTCTAATCATCATCCTTCCCTGATGCGTTCTACCGAAGACTGATTCTTTTTTTTTTTTTTTTAAGATTTTATTTATTTATTCGACAGAGATAGAGACAGCCAGCAAGAGAGGGAACACAAGCAGGGGGAGTGGGAGAGGAAGAAGCAGGCTCATAGCAGAGGAGCCTGATGTGGGGCTCGATCCCACAACGCCGGGATCACGCCCTGAGCCGAAGGCAGACGCCTAACAGCTGTGCCACCCAGGCGCCCCCGAAGACTGATTCTTGTCTTTAAAATAATAAAATGTCAGGCACTTGGGGGTTCCAACCTTTTTGTTCTGTGGATAGGGAAACTGAGGCTGGAGGCTGTTGGGGGAGTTATTTGTCCTGATTCTCATAGCTAGATAGAAGCAGAATCCAGCCTAAAACCAAAGTGTCCTTTCCAGTGTTCCAAGTTGCCTTTTGAGTCTGTGTCCTGATAGTATTTACATATCTATTTATTTTGGCTTACTATGGTATTCCTGCCTCTTTTTTTTTTTTTAATTTTTCTCGTGTGTGTGTGTGTGTGTGAGTGTGTGTGTGTGTGTGTGTGTGTGTTTTCATCCAACTTTTACTTGCTGGTAGTATAATAGAAAAATGCTCAACAAGATTTGTGATGAGATGCAGCAGACCCTTAATTACCTCTATTCCATTTCTTCTTCCCCAAGACAACCTGTTTTAACTCTTTTTGCCTGGTTGTTTTGATATCTCTAAGTAACATGCTTACCTCACTACTTTTTGATTGTTGATGTAGCTACTGTCTATCAGATTTCTGGTATGGAGGGTGAGGATTAATCTTCCATTATTCCCAACTCGCACATCACCCGTGTAAACTTTTTTTTTGCACATGGTCTTCAGAATATTAAGTATAAAAAATAAAGCTTATGTTTCTGCACTTTATTACTGACATTTGAAAAGCAGGAATTGTAATAATCTAATTTTTGAGCTAAGGTAGAAATAGGATTTTTTTGTATCTCTTTTTTTTTCTTTAGTATTTGGAAAGCAGTCTTTCATAACACTGCAGAGTGGTAATTTCCATAGCATTTCCTTCCTCTTGGCAACCTGTATTTTTCTAATGCAGGAGTGTTTCTCTGCTTGTCAGTCTTGTTCTTCCAGATGTCCGTGGCATGGCTCATTGTGTTCTCCATACTCCTGGAGGATGCTGCAGAGCATGAGCAGTGTTCTGCCCTCCCTGCACAACGGAGTATCAGTGTGCTTTGTTTTCCAGCTTATGGATTCGCAACAGGGAGACATACTACTATTTCATGACACATTATGTTTCATATATACCTTATATTTTAAAAAGTGTCACTGTTCAGATACATACACAACAGGACTTTAAAGTAGATACAGGCTGTTAAAGCACATGGCATTGAGATGAGCATGAGCAATGGTTTGACCATGCTGTGCTGAAAAGGTACACTGATGCCCCACTCCCCGCCAGGACGTGATTGATGGTTACTGATGACCGCTGTGTAAAACTGCCCCTTCTTTCTTTTTCCTGACCTCAGGTAGATGCACTGAGGTTACGATTGGAGGAGAAAGAATCTTTTCTCAATAAAAAAACAAAACAGCTGCAGGACCTCACGGAAGAGAAGGGGACACTGGCTGGAGAGATTCGAGACATGAAGGATATGTTAGAAGTGAAGGAAAGAAAAATCAATGTGCTTCAGAAGAAGGTGAGTAACTGACATAAGCCAAAGTTAGATTGGGGATTGGTATCATCCATGTGTTGTCATTTCAGAGAAATTTTTGAGCATATGGAAGAGAAGAAACTGTTTTTTTAAGCTTTTAGATTAGGAAGTGTAAACTTTTAATGTACTGGTATTTAACTTACTGTTGGTTGTATCATGCCATTTTTAGCCTGGCCTGATGAATTTTCTGTTTGATTACCTGAAAACTAAATAGTGATGATTCTTTTTATATTTTCCAGCTGAAACATATAGATAATTATACAAATTTATATATACATCTAAAATAATAACAAGTCTGAAAAGTTAATTATTTTTCCTTATGGAGGGTTGAGCAATGTATTCTGTGGGTCTTAAAGATATTTTAGATGCCTTTTTTATTTATGTAAATTTTAGTACATCTTACCTTGCTGAACCCATACTGATTTTTTTTTTTTTGGTGGGGGGGGAGGACTAACGTTTACACCTGTTACTTAATTGGAATCAGTGAGAGAATATATAATAAGTTCTGACTACAGTCACCTAACACAGAAGATGCTTGATCTAGCTAGGGCCCTTCTTTCCTTTTTTCCTTTAGCAGCTCATTTTTTCTATTGTAGGGGATCCAGATGTGGGGAATGCCCTCTGATTTTTTTTTTTTAAATTCCCATTTGCTACCAGCATGGAAACTGGGCAGGAACCAATGGTAGGCAAGAGGAGCCAGCTGAACGGGATGCTGCCGCAGACAGACATGTTGCTGGGCACCCATGCTGCAGCTGCAGATGAATGGCCCCTCCTTCTGGTGTCTTTTGCCACTATCATCTTCCACCTTGTTTATATCAACAGCATCCTAGCTGTTTTTCGTTTTCACCCTTACCTTTCCTATAGGCTGCTCTGAACATAAAAGCCAGAGTAGGCCTTTTAAAAGATAAAACATTTTATATCACTCTGATCAAAACTCTCTAGTCATAATAGCCACCTACATAATTTTGCAAAATTAAAATCATTCAAACTTTATTGAGAATTTCTGAATGAGCATGAAACCAAGGCCAGGTCTCTTCTGGGCATGGGGCCCTATGCAGCTACACAAGTCGCATGCCCATGAAGCCTCCCCCAGCCCCTGTGGCTTCCATCCTCACTCTCAGGGTATTGGTGCTCTGATGGATCATATTATTAATTCATTTCAGTCGAGATCTTTACATACAAGGCCCTGGTAATTTGATTTCCCCTTTGCAGCTATAGCTAATTAATACAGATATTTAGAAGAGAGCTCAGAAGACATGACCGAAGACCCTTGAATCAATGGGGCTGTCAAGGGAAGATGGGACTAACAGAGAGACAGAGTGGCAGTTCTTGGAGCAGGTACTAAGGATTCAAAAGAAAACTTCTCAGTTAAAATCCCCAGCAGTGAATAATGATGAAAGCTGACATTTATTGAACTTATGTTGAACACTGTATGCTGGATACTTTGCTATGCTAGTTACATGTACTGTTTACTTATTTTTTACCACAATCCTATGAGGCAGGTATAGTTGTTAACCCCAGGAAACTGAAGGACTGTGGTAGGCTTGCCCAAGGTTATGCAACCTAGACACAAGTTTTTTTGGTTTTTTGTCTTTGAGAAAATAGAATAAAATCGTAATTGCAAGTTAAGAGAATAAGCCTCATTTTCCTTTGGACCTCAAGTTGTTTTTTTTTTTTTTAATATTTTTTTATTATAGTATGTTAGTCACCATACAGTACATCCCTGGTTTCTGATGTAAAGTTCGATGATTCATTAGTTGCGTAAAACACCCAGTGCACCATGCAATACATGCCCTCCTTACTACCCATCACCGGTCTATCCCATTCCCCCACCCCCTCCCCTCCCCTCCGAAGCCCTCAGTTTGTTTCTCAGAGTCCATAGTCTCTCATGCTTCACTCCCCCCTCTGATTACCCCCTTTCTTTATCCCTTTCTTCTCCTACTGATCTTCCTAGTTCTTATGTTCCATAGATGAGAGAAACCATATGATAATTGTCTTTCTCTGCTTGACTTATTTCACTTAGCATTATCTCCTCCAGTGCCGCCCATGTTGCAGCAAATGTTGAGAAATCGTTCTTTTTGATAGCTGAATAATATTCCATTGTATATATGGACCACAACTTCTTAATCCAGTCATCTGTTGAAGGGCATCTTGGCTCCTTCCACGATTTAGCTATTGTGGACAGAGCTGCTATGAACATTGGGGTGCATATGGCCCTTCTCTTCACTACGTCTGTATCTTTGGGGTAAATACCCAGTAGTGCAATGGCTGGATCATAGGGTAGCTCAATTTTTAACTTTTTAAGGGACCGCCACACTGTTTTCCAGAGTGGCTGCCACCAACAACGTAGGAGGGACCCCCTTTCTCCACATCCTCTCCAACAATTGTTGTTTCTTGCCTTGTCAATTTTTGCCATTCTAACTGATGTAAGGTGGTATCTTAGTGTGGTTTTGATTTGAATTTCCCTGATGGCTATTGATGGACCTCAAGTTTTATGATGATGACACCAGGTGTCAATCAATGAAGAACATCACAGTTGCTTGTTTCACGAGGAGTTGAAACTAAGTGCTGTTATTCTTGAGGAATAAATGGCATTGATGTTCTCGGTAAAGAATTTGGGAAGGTACTTTCAGTGTTTAAGTGACGAATGACATTTGCTGATATGCACATTTTGCAAAATTTTATACTTTGCCCCAAAAGTAAAGCTTAAAGGTTTGGGAACTAGTTTGGAAGTTCTAGAACAAAGCCAATTGTATATTATGGCCCCTTTGGGCAACATGATTATAACCGCACTTATTTAAACAACGTAGATAATGGATTAGGAAATATTTCATGTGTATTTAGAGAGGTTCTTCAGCTTCAAGTTTTATTCACTGAGTGTTAACCAATCCATTTGAGGAGGAAATAATACATTGGCAACATAGCGAAGGGACAGGAGTTCTATTATACCCGCAATGTAAAGGAGAGATAATACCCAAAGAAGTAATGCACACATTTCAGAAACCTACTCAAAATATGGAACCTAATACAGAAGCCAATGGGCCAATGAAGCATTGTCTTTGGGAGTGGAGACTCCTTCAAGTTTTGACCACATTCAGCATAATTGGCTTTTTTAGGGCAGGCCTGGATTGGAACAGCATAAGCTTCGGATTAGGGTGTGTTGGCATGGAAGAAATAATAAACTTATATCAATGTCAGACATGTAGTATTAATATTTCTTTCTTATAGACTCTTTGGCAACAAGCACTGTATTTTGATGCCAGTAGAAATGGGTATGCTCCTTTCATAGCCATGTTTAACCTGGTGAAGCTAGGCTTGCACCTCGTATCTGTCAGTCTTGCCTTCAGAGCCTTGGGTCTCAGAAATCTTGTGTCCTCCATGAGTCATGTGAATGGGTCACATGTCTAGGCAGCAGGTGTGGACACAATGCTCTAAGCATTTTGTTACTTGAGGAAGGAAGTAAAGTTGAATAAACAGAGAACCCCAGGTGACAGAATATCTCTGAGCAAGCTTTTGTAGGAAAACAGCAGTCATTGAGCGTGGATTTTTAGTTCTACTGCTATATTTTTGGCTCTACTCCATAATTCCCAGATATGGAGTTCTTTTAGTAGGGGACAAAAATATGCATGTATGAAAATTGTTCAGTGGAGTATCCTCTTATGGCTGTGATGCTGAAGTCAGAGGAGCAATACAGTTTTCAAGCTGCAGCCTTTGCATTCTGTTCTCATACTTGAATTCAGACTTCAGCTGATGAAGTGCTACCTGACTATTGAGCTTTTGTTGGAAATGTCATAAAACCTTGATGACATTGTACATTTGGAAAGTGTATAATGCCCAGGATTATAGGACATGGTAGCATTATTTGAACCAGATCAAATTCAGACTGCTATGTAGCTCATGCAACATAAACTTACTACCTGAGAAATTTTTAAAAAGCCATTAAATTGGACAAAAATTCTATCTCCATTTTCATTCTAGGTCTCAGTCCCACTTTATAGAACAGAGGTACTTTATTTATTAGGGGGAGAAAAACAGATGGTGATTTCTCTGAAACCCAAGTTCACTAGCTGCCTACCGGGCTTCATGGATTGCCCTGTGGGTTGGAAAGGGCAAGGAGAGGTGAGTGGAACTGGCTTCTGGGGGTGGCGTCTATGGACATGCCCACTTCAGCAGCTTTGTTCTACCAATTTGGAAGTGTGGCGGTGAAAATTCTGAATGATGATAAGCTCAGAGGTTAGGGTGCTACAGGAGTATGGTCATTAGCATACTGGGTTTCTCTATGGAGTTTATCAAAAAACAGTATCCGAGGAGATGATTATAGAACATAGAGATTTCCATGTTAGTGTAAAGTTGATGTAAGTTATGGAGGACTTTTTGACTGAACTGAGCTCTTTCTTGGTGCTTAAAAATCCAGTTGCGCCTTTATATTTATTATTAGCAAACCACCTGTATTTTGAACATATGGGAAATCATATTCTTTTTGCATTTACTGAATGTTTCCTATGTGTCAGTCAGTCACTACTCTAGGTCCTAGAGACTCAAAGGGAAATAAGGCATTCTCCAGTCCTCAGGAAGCTGACAGTCTGGTTGGAGAGATAGACATGCATAATGGAGAGCAACATGGTATATTACCAGAAGCAAACTGCTTGATGGATGCAAACAGCAGAAGGTAATTCTGACTACCTCGAGCAAAAGGGAATTTACGGCAAGGATATCTAAAGCCCCAGTATCTGGCTGGTAGAACCAGATTAGGAATGATCAAGAACGAGGACAGCTGTAGGAGACCAAGAGAAAGGAGAGAGTGCCATGATCTCATAACCAGGAATGTCTGGTCAGGCATCTTCTCCGCTGATGGCTGCCCTTTCCTCCTCCTCCTGGTGCTCTTACATCACACTGTTGGTTAAGATTTAAAGTCCTGGGAGAAAGCTCCAAATTTTACACAGATGCCCCTCATTGGCAGGATCTAACCAGACCTGCCGTAAAAGGAACCTGGGAAATGTGATTCCAAGAGATTTCCATTCAGTTCTTGTGTCACTTACTCGGGGAAGTCTTTGCTGACATGGCAGGCTGGGAGAGGTTTTACACTTTTAAAGAACCGTTTCTTGGCTCAGTTTGAAATTCTGCATCCCTTTAGTGAATGTTGGCTTCCCTCCCACAGCTAATCTCCGTGAGTGCCCCAACCATAGTCATCAAGATACCTCTAGCTCCTTGCATAATTCTTGGCAGGTGATGGTCCTCAATCAATATACATTGGGTGAATAAATTATATCAGCAAATTCTGAATGAATGAGGACTTGGGAGAAGAGAAACCGCTTTGAGATCCACTCCTGGCCAACGAATATTGTTAGCTGTGGGAGGAGTCTTTTGCCCCAGTGAAATGTCAGACTCACTCATTGTTCCCAGTACACTATGTTCTATGTAGGCCGCAAGATGGAACCAACCCATGGATAGTAAAACAAAATGGGGAAATGACTGTTGTCCTACCCACATATAACACCTCCAACTTTGGGTCCATTACCCTGACGAGATAAAAGGGGGGTTAAGGCTTGAGTAAGGGAACTTAGCTACTCTTGCTTCCTTTTCCTTTTTAATAAAAAGAAAATGTGGCATTTATGAAGAATACTGTCTTGTTCTGCAGAGAATACTGCTTCTTCCTCCAGTTCCCACTTCTAACTTACTGGATTGTTAGAGGCATGGTATTCTGGTGAGAGTGATAAAATGAAATTATTGATTATTCATGACCATTTTTAATTATAACCATGCAAATGATAATTTTTTATAACAAAAGAATTATCTGCTGCTGATTGAGCCCTTACTATACACCAGACACTGTGCTGAGAGTTTTGCACCATTAGGTTATGAGTCCTTATAACAAACCTAATGGCACATGGGTACTACCATACTCCCTATTTTTAAAATAAGAGACTGGTTTAAAGAGTAACTTGCCCAAAGTCACACAGCAGGGAAGTGATGGAGCTATTCTTAACCACCACACTATTCTGGTGTTTTTCTATTTTGTGATCCTGCCCCACTCATGAGGCAAGTGGGATCATTAACTTTTAGAGATTAGCTAAACTATAATTTGAGCAATTTACCTGAGGTTAACATACAAGGATGTCTATATTTAATACCAAACCAACAGAGATGAAGTTACTAAATAGTGTGATGAAAAATAGGAAACCAATTAAATTAATAAAATACGACATCAGTTCAGGAATTTAAAAATATGTTAATATATATGTTAAGCTATATTTAGAAAAAAGATTGTGATGACCTTTAGTTTGTTTATTTTTCCCCGGTGAGATTCTTTATGTATCATTTTAAGCAATTGGATTGTTTCGCTGCTTTGTTTTCAAAGGATTGCACCATTTTTGCTATCATAGTAGTTTCACTTTGTTTTGGTAGTTGGCTTAAAGGAACAAGACCTCAAAAGGTGATTAGAGGCTTCTAAGCAGCTTTCTTGGATGAGTCACAGATGAATTCATGATTTGGAAGACTCCTCACCTAGTCCCAAGAGTAACTAGTCTGGGAGGCTGCTCCACCTTGAAGTAAGCTGCCCACCTATCAGTGTTGGTGGGCTCACTCTGCATCTAAAGCCAGAAACTGGGCTGGCATCCAAGGGTTGTAGCTGCAACCAGGGTGGTTGTGGATCTAAAGCAGGGTTCTCAGCTGGCAGGCACTTTACAGCCTTCCCAGCCCAGGAACATTTGGCAATGTCTGGGGATAGTTTTGGTTGTCACAGCAGGGGGGATTGCTGTAAGCATCTGATGGGAGTCCAGGGGTGCTGCTAAACATCCTGCAATGCACAAGAGACATCACCTGCCCTCCAAAGCAGTAAATACCCAGGCCGAAAGGACTCTACAGGAGTCCATTTCTTCCCATGTGTGGACTGTCCAACTCATCTTGGCTCTTTCTTGAAATAGTATTCCTTAAAATGATTTTTACTTTATATAACAGGCATTTTTCTCTCCAGTATCTCTGAGTATTATCTCAACTAATATGATTAACATTTTTAGCTACACTTTTTCTCTGGCATCATTGTAGGAAGTTTACAGAGGTAAACATCTTGTATGTGTGCATATGAGTATGTATGATATTTGAACTATTACTATTACTTTCTCTTTTTATATTTTTGGTGTACATATAGCATTCTTGAATTATTAAAATTATTAGAATTATTGAAACTATTTTGACCACACTGATCATATCAACTAATTTAGAGAGAGGTGCTGGTCAGCTATGGTATAGGGAATTTATAATAGAAAAAAAAATCTTATTTGGACAGAGTAGTGGTGGGTCACCCAGCAGGTATCACCTAATTTAAATTTCTTTGGCTAAATGCCAGCATTCTAGTTGTTTGGAAAAGTGACCTTTAAGGCTTTTTTTTTTTTTTTTTTTTTTTTAATGTACTTGACTTTGCCTTTGGGGCTAAAACTCTGATTTCTGAATTCACATTTAATATATTTTTTTATATATTTTATCTAGTCATTTGGACTGACTGGAGCTTTAACTAATATGTTGCTTAAATATTTGCAATTAAAGTATATTGTCTAGATTAGTGTTTGTGATTTGCCAGTTTTTTTTGAACAGTGCCTTCTTCAGTCTAGAAAATAAAAGAAAATCCTAACTTACTACATTATATAACAAAGTCTCTACATGTATTCTGTGTTTATGTGGTTATTGGTGTTTGCATATTGTTGGGTCTAAGCAGAACATCTTTGTTCTGGCATCATTTAATGTATTGTATCTTTATCATGGCTTGAAGTTGATGCCAGAGTTTCTAGTACTAATTAAATTTCACAGGACAAGTAATCATGAAGCATGTGTGCCTCCTATTCTTGGCAATTATTAGCCCATTGTTAGCAATGACCTAGGTAAAAACCAGCTTGGTGATTTTAACCAATTGATCCTATTGGCAAGAAGTCCATTGTGTTCCAATGAAGTGATATTTTGAAGGTCACTTTGCATCTCTTGAGTAGAGATGTGGCTGGCCTCTTTGGTAAACCTATGCTTCTTAATGAAACAGTAAATTCACCAGCCTTCTTTTTCATGGGGATTGCTAAGGGATTTGAAGTTGCCCTTCTCTTAGAGATGACATTGACGATGACATCTGAGGCCTTGGGCACCATTGCCTTATTCTGGCCAGCTTGCCTTCCCTTCCTGTGTACCATCCAGTCATCCAACAGAACATATTCAGCATCTGTAATGGTCGGGATGCTCTGCAGACACTGGAGGTTACATAGGCTACTGAAGAAAATATAATTTCTGCCTTCTGGGAGCTCACACTCAGGAAAAAAAAAACACAAAACACTAAAGATTCAATTACAGGGCAGTGTGTGCTGTGTGCAATGCCAGCTAGGTACATGGTACACATAGGAGGGGTTCCTCACCTATTGGGAGTAGAGAGGGCCAAGAAGGACTTCTGGAAAAGTTGATGACTAAATCAAGAGCTGAGGGATTAGGAGGTGTTGTCCAGTCAAAGCAGTGAGAATAGCATTTGTAAAGATTTGACTGGAAGAGGCAGCACAGGGCATTTGGTGGAATTAGAAGTAAAAGTAATTTAATATAGATGGACCATACTCTCCTGCCCCATTTGGGGAAAAAATTTCACAGTTAGAAGTTTTTCGATTCTTTATGTCTTCTAGCAATAAAATGTATTTTATAAGTAAGGTTTGAGAGTCATTCTGACTTCCATATTATAAATATTCTCTTCCAGTCCCTTTTGACTTGCAAGTGGCAGGAGCGATTATCTGTGTTATTTCAAAATGCAGTTCAGGGCCAGATCATGCTGAGAACTGATTCTTATTCAATGAGAGAGCTGATCCTGAGCCAGGGGAGGCAAATTCTCTTTTAAATAAATATTTGCTTCTGGGTTAAGATCTTATTTTCTGTACTCCATTTCAGCATGATGGATTTTTTAAAGGTTTGTTTATAATTACCTGTAAAATCCCTTGAAGATTTAAAATAAAAATGCTTAGAGTGCCCTGACAGTGGCTGCTACCCTAATGGGTACAGGCATCTTGACACATCTGTCAATCTCAGCTGCCAGCTGTTGTTGTTTTGTGATAAGGGATTAGAGGTAGTTGAGCCTTCACATATTTCAGTCTGGAGATGATTCCATTTTTCTTCCCACATACTCCCCAGGCCATTTGATTTAAATCAACCTTATTTATGTGGGAAGGAAAATTTTCTGTCTGTCTTTTTTACTTATCCCGTGTTTGGCAATGAATTCTACTTTGCTGTGAGGAGTTTGCGCATATCCGTATTAGCATTTATCATGTTGTATTGTAGAGAGAAGTTCCTAATTCACAACTTTTATATGTCTAAGTTTCCCATAAGAATAAATGTAAATTAGGGATGATATGTTCTTGGGGCATATAATGCCACAGTCATTGTGGTAAGGGGCACCTTAATAATGTACTGATATTGCAGCCTCCTTGTCATTTTTTTGCTTTATCCTTACCTGATTATACTCTACATTTTGCAAACTGAAAGATATAACTGCTTTAAAAAGATATAACTGCTTTTCACAGAAACTGAATTCTAGATTAATGTCACAGTGTATAGCAGTTTGGGGCCTTCATCATAATATTTTATTACACTTACCTCCTTTTTAGTCTGCTGATTTTTGAGAACCAGCAATAACACCAACATGTAATCAGCTCTTGGATAATATAATTATAGTTTATAAAAGTAATTTACAATTCTAACAAAAGTGTTATGGTAGGTGGAATTCTAAGATGGCCCCCTGATTTCCTACCTCTCTGGTGTGTATTTCCTGAATAATGCCCAGACCTATGAATATATATGATGGATTCAACACCAATGATTAGATGATGTCATACGGCACAGTTGACTTTAAGAAACGCATATAATTTAACTGGGTTTGACCTAATCACATGCACCCTTTAAATCTGGGTCCTAAGGTCAGAGATAGGGAAGTCAGAGATTCAAATATGAGGGGGATTCACTGTGTGAGACGTTCTTTATTGTTGACTTGAAGATGGAGAGAGCCATGTGGCAAGTAATTTGGACAGCCTCTGGGCTGAGAGTGTTTCTTGCTGACATCCAGCAAGGAAGCAAGGACCTCAATCCTGAGACTATAAGAGACTGAATTTTGCCAATAACAAGAATAAGCTTGGAAGTGGATATTTCTGTAGAGTCTCCTGATAATTACTCATTCTGACTGACACCCTGATTTCACCCTTGTGATATCCTGAACAGAGACCCCAACCAGACTGTGCTGGACTTCTGGACTTCTGACCCACAGAACTGTGAGCTGATAAGTGGAATTTATTTTAAGCCACTAAATTGATAGTATTTTGTTACACAGCAAGAGAAAACCAATACAAATGCATATTAATATAACTGTTCAGTAGTAACAAATCTCTTACAGAAATCCAGAGGCAAGTTAAACGGTAGTAGAGTTCACAGGATACTGACAAGGAGTGTTGGCCCACTAAAGTGGTATGGCTTGTAACTATAATAAAAGCAGTTTCCACTGCCTTTGACTGCTCAGCTTAGAAACCATGGGAGTTTTGATGAATTTTTATAGTTGTAGGGGGACTTGCATTGTTTCAAAATATAGGAGTAAGCCCTTATTAGTTTTCAGATTGTACTATTTCAGATTGCATAAATAAGATTTCTAAAATGTGATGTTTTGTGTTTGTGTCTGTTTCCTTATTAAACGCTGAGCTCAGCAAAGGAAGTAACTGGGTCCTACTTATCTTTTTATTCCTAGTACCAAGCACAGTGCTTGGCATGTGGCAGGTGCTTAATGAGTGTTAGTTGGAAAATTGAAATGTAATAGAAGAATAAACAAGTCTGTCCAACATATTGGTGCAGTTCAGAGCAAGTAAACCAATAGGAATGGTTGTGTTCCAATAAAACTTTATTTACAAAAACAGGGTGTGGGCCAGATTTGGCCCATGAGGTATAGTTTGATAGCTCTGGTGTAGATCACAAGTTATTATAGCTTAGAGGCAATTCTACCATTTAACAACCTTCTTGGCAATTGAAATTTTTAAAAAATATATTCCAAATATTTGATGGAGTTCAACAAAGTGTACTTCTTTTCGGGGCTTTACTTACTATTTGCCTCAGATGTTCTTCAATCAATGGGAAGTAAATCATTTACTCCCAAGGGTGAGGTCTTCCCAAGTTCTATGGCGTTCTGGTAGCTTTTTTGTGAGTAAATTTTGAATGGGGCAAAGCTAAGCAAACAGGATGTGTTCAAATGAATGGTACTGAATGACTTAGGAGAAGTTATATGACTTGGGATAGAGATATTTCTTTCTGTAGCGTTGAAATATGAAGTTACATTCTTTAGATCACATATGATACTCAGACTTACAAAAATATATGAAGGGTATCATACTTATACTGAGGCTTTTTCCAAATTATGAATATTTGTGAACTTGTGAATAGCTTGAGGCATAGACAAGGTTGGCCAGGAGGGCAAGGATCCTTTGTGACCATTCCATGTTACCAGCTTTTCATTAGAGGTTGCAGGAAACGTTCTTCGAAAGAGGTAGAAGCAGGTATGAAATGTCAGGTAGCTGACGAAAGACAAATATGGGGCAGTTGACCAAAGCTGCCATTTACTTATTCTTCACCTAGCAATTCATCCTAAGGAAAAATTAAGGAGGTAGGCATAGATTTAACCACAGCCTTGTTCATAGCTAGTTCTTTAATTTTTTTTCTTTTTGGCTGATCAGTGAAAATATTATAAAGTAGAGGAGTGGCTAAATAAATGATGATATTTGCCTACATGGAAATTCAGCCAATAGAAATTATATTATAGAAGAATATTCAAGGACATAGAAAGAGATTCACATTATTTTGTTAATTGAGATAAACTGCTTCCGATACATATGCACAGAAAATGATCAGAGAAAATGCCTATTTTCTCATACCCTCACCACCACAGTACAACTCTATTTTTGTTTTTTAAAGTTTATACATAAACATATACACATATACATGCATGTGTCTGTAGAATCAGTTTGTTAAGAACATGGACTGTGACAGCTCAGCTTATGGGCTTTTTAAACGTAGACAAGTTACTTACATTTTTCTCTGCTTCATTTTCCCTATCTTTAGAATGAGGATAAGCTTACATCTCACTTTCAGTCTCAATTCTTCTGAGAAGACTAGGTGTTCAAGAGGTATTTGTTGAATGAACAAAGTGCCCAGCCCTGTTGGTACACAACAAAATTATTACTTTATATAAAATCAGAATTTAATGCTGGATCCATCAACTCTTTTAAAGAGCTTGGAAAGAAAGTGGAATTACTTCATAAAGATCATTTTAAATTTATTTTTAAATTACCTGCAGTAAAATTCACTCTGTGTTATACGGTTCTCTGGGTTTTGATAAAAGCATAGAGTTGTGTGACCATCTTCACAATCATGATGAAGGACCGTTCTGTCCCCTCAGAAACCTCTCTCGTGCTGCCTTCTCTGCAGTCAACCCCTCTCCCCAGCCCCCAGTCCCTGGCAATCCCTATCCCTATAGTTCTGCCTTTTCTAGAATGTCATAGAAATGGAATTGTACAGTACAGAGCCTTTTGCATCCGGCTTTTTTCACTTAGCATAATGCATTTGAAATTCATCCATGTTACAGCCTTTATCAATAGTTCATTCTAAAGATAAGTCCTATTATTTATGAAACATTCTGTATCATAACCACCCAGGTCTTTTATCTGGCAGGTTATCCTGAAGCCAGAGTTGTGACAGTGCAGAATGTTAGCACCCAAGAACACTGGATAGACAGCCTAGTTCAACTTAGCTTTAGTTGAGAAGGTGAGGATTCCAAGAGCCAGAAATCACACGCATTCCCCAGGTGAGCTCCAGTCAGAGTTAAGACCAGAATCTAGAGCTTTGATGCTAAACTAGCAAAGTTATATTGGAAGTCAGAAAGGGGAAATCATTCTGGCGATGGCTAGAGGAAAAGTCCCTGAAGGGTAGGGAAAGGGGTGTGGAGTTTGTGTGTGTGTGTGTGTGTGTGTGTGTGTGTGTGTGTGGTCTGATATATTGTGTTGAAAGGATGACATTAAATTATTTTTAGAAGGAAAACAAACCAGCACTTCTTTGTGTTTAGAATAAGAAGAAAGGACTTTCTGTCATTATTTTTTTGCAATAGGGGTGAATTTGTGTCAATCTACCTCCATTTCCTAGCATTCATAGTAAGCACTGGTTTGGAGAGTGGCCAGCAGGTGTCATAGGTGTTTTCTTTCATGGCCTATTCCTTTAAACATGTGAGTTTGGTGAGCACCAGATTCCCATAGAAAGCTCACACTAGATTCTGAAATGTGCAGAGGCATATGGTTTGCTCTCAAGCCTGAATTAGAAAGCCCTTTTATCGTTTGTTATTTATCCTGTTTAATCATTTATTTGTTAAGGCACAGCACTACTTTTTAAGAAATAATTAGTTTACATGTAAGTACTATATTATATATCTTTCTTTAAAAGAAATAACAAAATTGGTTTTTCTTTCTTAAAAGTCAAATTAGGTTTTTAAAAATAGAATCTCTTTTAAATAGATAATGGGGATTAAGGAGGGTACTTGTGATGAGCACCAGGTGATGTATGGAAGGGTTGAATCACTATATTGTACACCTGAAACTAATATGACACTGTGTGTTAACTGGAATTTAAATAAAAACTAAAAAAAAATGGAAAAAAATGGAATTTCTTAAATCTATATAGAATATTTATCCATTTTTATTACATAATGCAATGAATAAAATAAATATTTAACCTTAAGGAAAATTTAGATTTATGTTTTATAATATGGAAAAAATTTCTATAAATAACATGAAACATTTATTCACTAATTTAGGTTGGTCATAGTAATGCATGTTTATACCTATATGCATATCTGCATATTTTTCTTTGTCTTATTTTAAACCTTTCTTTAGAAAAATTTTCATAGCAGTTGTCTGAATGTCACAGATTCAGAACGTAGTTCAGTGTCCGAAGTAATGTATATATTTGCTCTGTTTACAATATCTTTGACTTAAATCTGTGGTAAACATGGCAGTTATCATAAGGAAATATAGGATATTTGCCATGTTCAAATCTAAACTCTTTGGAAACAGTTCTTGAGGAACTGTAATTGTGTCTTTGGTTTGGTATTTCACTTCCGTTTATAGTTCAAGCATTTGTTGTACATTTCTGTGTGGTTTATGTGTTTTTTTTCACATCAGTACCACCAGACCTCCTCTTAGAATTTTAAACTAAGTGTTCTTTTTTCTTTGAATAATTCGTCTCTGAAAGTCCCTTCCCTCCTTCTGTAGAGTCTCTATGATCAAGGATATGGGAACTAAGCAGAGACTGTGCTAAGTGTTATGGTAGTTGACAAACTATTTTGGTTAGATAAGTCTCCCAATTGGAGTGTCAGAGTGGATTAGTCTAGCCCAGGGAGAGAGGAAGAAGGTAGAAAATAATGTCCAAAATGCTTACAAAAGCGATGAGCTGTGACAGGGAAAGGGCCTGAGACACCATCCCTCTGTTGCAGTGAAGGAAAAATCAAGAACGTCAATTTTAGCTATTAAAATTGCCTCACAGTGCATGGGAGGCGCTAATTTGCTCAGACATCTTTTGGCAAACTTGCATGTAGGGTCTGCTTAGTCCTTGTTGTTATTTATGTACAGTAATGCCTGCAGCCAGAGAGCTATCTTTCTGGACTTGCTTCTTTCTAACTGAGAGTAAAGGCTTGAGGAATATAGGAGATGTCAGTAGCAACAAGCAACTTGAATTCCTCAAGATAAAGACCATGGCTGGGAAGAATTGAGCAGGCAAGTAAAGGTTACTGACTCCACATTAATAATAAATTTACGAGAGTACAGAACAAATCATGCCAGGCCATCTTTATCGTTTTCTAGGTGGACGTGCAAGATTAAAGAAAGGAATTCAATAGCTGTAATATCTGGAATTGAGTAAATCATCTAATTCAGTGTCTCCACAAATCTTTGGGGGCTGTGGGGGCGGGGGCAGGGGATGGGGAGAACCTCAATGAGAATTGGCTCTGAACACTGTCATATGGATTCAATTTGGCTGTTGTAATAAATTACAATGGAACAAGGTCCATTGGGACGATGTTGGGATCAATAGAAGGTCAGGCTGTAACATCTCCAGCAGTGGTCTGGAAGAATGGATAACACACTTTATTAAGCTTGGCAGGCCAGGAGGCTTTGGTACTGTTGTGGTCACCACCACTGTCATTAGACTTTATGAAGCACCTGTTGGGTATGGGGCACTCTGGGGACTGCTAGAAGAAAGATAGACTGCGCGCAATTGTCCAAATGGTCAACCTGTTTAAAAATGGTGATAATTGGTACAATTTATTGAATGCTTACAGAGCTGCCATGCATAGTGCTAAGCCTTGTTCATGGATTATTTATTTTAATCCTATTGACAACCCTTGAGGGGAGTTTTTGCCTCCATTTTGCAGATGGGAAAAATGAGGTATAGAGAATTACAGTAGTGATGTAGCTGATACGTAACAGTAATATGTCATGAACTCAAGTAGTCTGATTTTTATTCTTAATTACTATCTATGCATATAGTATCCCTCTATACTCATGGAGAAAATGTATGTTCAATCGTTATTTCATTCATTCAGTTGTTCATTCATTCAGCAAACATCTTAAATGTACTTAAGAAATTCCTGGTATATCAGAAGAGACAGAACCTATTCAGAGATAATTTTCAAAAATAGTAATATTATGACTCTGATACAGATCTAAAATGAATGTGCATTAAAGATTTTACTTAACTCATTAATCAGTGAAGGAATCAGGCAGATGTTAGAACCTGCGAGAGAACCTGGAGAGCAAAAATATTTGTAGATCAGAAATATTGAAATGGGGACGCCTAGGTGGCTCAGTCGTTAAGCGTCTGCCTTCGGCTCAGGGCATGATCCCAGAGTCCTGGGATTGAGCCCCACATCAGGCTCCTCTGCTGGGAGCCTGCTGCTTTCTCTCCCACTCCCCCTGCCCGTGTTCCCTCTCTCTCTGGCTGTCTCTCTCTCTGTTAAATAAATAAATAAAATCTTTAAAAAAAAATATTGAAAGTGCAGATGGGGGTAAAACTGGTTTTCCCCAAGTGTGGAGGGGAGTAAATATAACCTCTACCACACAGGTTAGAATTTGTATGATTATAAACAAGAATTATTTTCATTGCCATGAGTTATCTACAGTTTACCAGGTTGCAAAATAGTTCAAATGAAATAGTTCAATGAAAGACTAGTATCAGATAATGTGAAAGGATGTGATCTAAATAATGGTTTTCTATCATTTAGAAAACGATTTTGACTAGAGCAGTGTAGGAAGGCCCCAGATCCAGGTGTCTATGTGGGGAAAGAATGAGCAAATGTGTTAGTTGGGATTCTCCAGAGAAGCAGAACAAATAGGATGTGTGTATACACACACACACACACACACACACACACACACACATTTTCGAAAAGGAGAGAGACTGAGACAGAGAAAGATTTTAAGGAATCACCTCATTTGATTGAGGAGGCTTGGTGAGTCCAAAACTGATGGAAGAGGTTTCAGTCTAGAGTCTCAGGAAGGAATTTCCGTTTGAGTCCAAGGCAGTCTGCTGTTGAACCAGGAAGAGCTGATGTTGCAGAAGCCTGAAGGCAGTCTGCTGGAGAATTTTCTCTTGCTTGGGGGAGATCAACTGTTTGTTCAATTCACGCCTTTAACTGATTGGGTGAGGTACACCCACATTATGGAGGACAATCTGCTTTTGCCAAAGACCATTGACTTTTATGTAAATTTCATCCAGAAACACTCTCACAGAAACATCCAGAATACTGTTTGACCAAATATCTGGGCATTGTGGTCTAGCCAAGTTGACTTATAAAATTGACCATCACATCAAATCAGAGCACTGAGAAACTTCACCTATACAAAGATTAGGGGTGATGGCAGAGCTGTCAGGCACTTGCTGGATACCAGGTATCTGGAGAGTGGTATGGTGAGCAATAGCAATTTTGTGAATCTGAAGGTAAAATGTTTCCAACTTCACAACTTTCCCAAGAGCCAGTCCTTGAAATAAGTCCATAGGTCACAACACTTATGGACACCAGTCACAGGTCTGTACATACGCCCTGCCAGGATATGTGTCTCTTTAGGTGTGAAAGAGAGGGGTGAGTTCAAGGTGGGTTTCCGGATAATCTTCACTTTATAGAATATGTTTGGGTATTGGGAATTATGATTGAAGGACAGCTGATTATCAAGTCCAGGATATCTTAATATAGCAATTTGTAATCTGGATTGATGATTTGTTTTACAAGAGCTTCTCTGAAAATCATGTTGATTACAGCACTTTGAGGGTATCTGATAAGTAGAAATCAATTTTTTAGAGGAGAATTTAGTGTGAGAATAATGCAAAGAAAAGTAATAAATGTTTAACTTTATTATGTACTTCTATAGCTTTGCCAGACCTCCTGGGGGAGAGATCAAGAAGGTATTTGTGGTTGTTATCATCGTTATGATTATTATTTTATTTTACAGCAGCAGCTAAGATTTATTAAGCGGCTTCTTTGCTGGGTGTTAGGTACTTTACATATTAGAAGGGTAACTTCCTTACCTCTACTGTCACTTTCTCAATGAGGCTGCCTGACCATTTCATGCAGCAGTGCGGCCTGCTTGCCCTCGTTTAGCAGTCTATCCTTCTTAACTTGCTCTACTTGTTCTTTTTTACCAGTAATAGTTCACCTATCAATACACTCTTATCATTTACTTATTATGTTTATTGTCCTTTATCCCTTTGCTGGAATCTAAGCTCCACAGCGGCAGGGATCATTGTCTGTTTTATGTACTGACGTAGCCCAAGTGCACAGATTTATTCCGGGTCAGCCTCAAGGACATGATCTGGTTAGTGCTGTTGATCTGCATCTCTGTCTTCTGTCTGAGATGGTGGACAGTGGGACCATTGAGTTGTAATTCTTCCTTTCTTATTTGAGGCATTGAGAAGTAGATTTCTCCTGTTTCCCAAGAGAAACCTCAGAAAGTCATAGTAAGCATTCCTTTATGATATTGAGGAAGCTGTAAAGACCCAATGACGTTTCATGTCATCCTTCTCTCCCTTATGGGAATGGATATAAATTATCTCTTAGGAATGGAACAGACCAAACCTTGTGTCCTTCAGGGACAGGTTTTCAAGTGTTTGACTCCAGGTGAAGGGAAGATTGTCACATGGCAAACAGTGAAGGTCATAGCCTGGCAAGGCAGGATGATCTGAGGGTTTTCTGGATGTTGCTCAATAAGCATGCATTATTACTTATGGAAAACTAATGATTCAAAGTTATGGCCCCTTCCTTCTGCAAGTCTCTTTCAAAGCCCCGGCAGTGTGTTCTCTTGTTTATATGTTTTGGTAAGTGTTGCAAAATTAAGATATTTCTGTGTTGTTTTTTAAAGAACCTCCCCCACCCCCACCCAATTCAGGCCCTACAAAATCTGGATCCACCCCTGTTGTCATTGTTGTTGAAATATAGGCAGATAATACTAACCACAACACGCAGCTCTCAACACGGACAAACACAGGTAGAGAGAGGAGGGACTCCGAGCAGGGTGGGCCAAGAGGTGAAGATGGAATGAATTTGCTGAAAATAAGAAGACTCTGCAGCTGGGTTGTGCTCTAATGATGGGGCTGATGGCCCCCCGGAGAGTGGCAGATTTGGAAGCCAGCCTCCATTACCTCTGCAGTCTGTCCGTCTCGCCTCTTCTGCAGGACATTCTAGTAGGAAAAGTACTGCTTGAGCTCTTCGGGGCAGACTTGATGACTCATGTCTTTTAAGTCAAATTTCCTCTGCACAATAGAAGCTAAGGTTGTATATCAGAACCAGACATAAATATATTTGGCCATGGATTACAATAAAATTTACTGGTGCTAAAGATAATCAAACCATTTCACTTTCCATGAATTTTATTGTCTGAAAAAAGTGAAATCACTCCTTGGAAGGGAAGAAAATGACTTGCTTCATATGCTATTCTGCTGGGAGAGAAAATTTCTGAAACTTGAAGGCAACCAATGCCTGTCTTTTCTCCCCAGGTCTGCCCTCCCATCAGGGAACACTGCCATCCCATCTAGAATGCACCAGCTCAGGTTGTTCCCTCAGCCTACTCAGGCTTTATAGCAAGAAGGCCGTATCACATTCCCTTTGCTGGCGGGTGGAGAGGCAAACTGTTGAGCAGATGTTGAGTAAGGGGGCCGGTGTTGCTGTGTTCAGCATTTCAGTGTAAGTTTAGTGGGGCTTTGATAGCTTATACACAGAGGGCTTGTGTCTCGCCCGCCCCAGGTAACGAATTCTGTAACTCAACACTAGCATTGTCTTTAGGAGCCACTGCCTTGGAGTATTGGATTACGTCGCACTGCTGTGAGGGCTGGGAACCTCTGAAGACCAACATTTTGCCTACGTCAGATCTTAATTGCTTTTTGGTATGAAAGTATAAATACTAAGCATGAGGGCAATTTTGAATGACTTAATAAAAATTGAACGTCTTGGAAACAGGCTTTCGATTATGTCATTGCACCCATTTTTCTTACGTGCTTGGTTGGGTATCGGCAAAATCATTTGATTTTAACCATTGTTCGGGAGGAGCCGGACTGCATTTTTATCGACAGACAGTATTTTGAACCAGTGACCTACTAGCTCTGTGGATTAGTCCGGTTATTTACTGCTTCAAGCCTCAGTTTTCTCCGTGATAAAATAAAAACACTTTTTTCCCCATAGGATTGTGATGAGAGTGGAATGAGAAGAGGGATATATGAATGGCATTTATTTAGTCATTTACTCGAAGTTATTGTTCACTCACCATGATCCATGTCTGGGCTTCACTTATTTGTTATCTCGAAATAAAGTTGGCTGTCATGGTTTGAAATTGAGTTTCTCTTGAATTTTTCTTTTGAAACCCTTGCGGTCACTTTCTCCTGTTCAGCCTTGTTTGCTTTGCTTATTCTAATTCAAGGCAGGGTCATCACTTTGGGCCACGTGTGGGCATAGGCCTGCTATTTCTCTTTAAACACTACCTGACATCCTCTGAAGAAAGAACCCTACCTCCCTGGGTCAGGATGCAGGTACTACATACAACTTTATTTCAAGGATGACTTTATATTTTTCTCATCTGTTTTCCCAAAGGAGTGTGATCTTCATTCTAAAAACTAAGTGGATATAATGATTGCCATATACTTGATAGCTGTTAGCAAAGTTTAACTTAGTAGGAACTTGAAGGAAAGGTACAAGATGGTTTAAAGGTGCACTTTAAAGTAAATGGTCTCAGCCTATTGGAAAAGGAGGACCATGAGCTGCAGTTGGCCTGTCTACCTCTTCATATCTCCTAATGCAGCTCTGAGGGGGTCAGCAGTTTTATTGCCTGGAATTAAGAGGGGAGAAAATGTAAACTGCTTCAAGATCTTTGAAGTTTTGGTTTTAAGGGGTCAGACTGGTTAATGTTTTACCAAAAAGTCAACTATTTCTTAATGATGCCACATTACACTGGGATGGGGCTTTACAATGTTCATGGGGCACATGTCCCATTTGATCCCTTCCATAACCCTGTGGGGTCATCAGGGCAGCTATTATCATGCCTATTTTTATAGATGAGGAAGCTGAGGTCTAGAAGTAGTTAAAGAGTTTGAGCTCATGAGACAGAAAAACAATGGGAATCACATTTTCTGATTCCCAGTAAGTAATAACAGCAACAGTAATCATATTGGCAAGGGCATATGAAAGATCAGGGAAGTGTTTTATGTGTCAGTCTTCATGCTAAGTTCCTGATGTGCGTAACTCTCATGCCATCTGAGGTCACCCTGTCCTTTGAGATGAGTTAATACAGCTTGCTTGTCCTATTCCACATCCAGTAAGAAGCCCATCCCTCTTAAGAGTCCTCAGCATCCCTCACAGCCTCCTGTTCTCAGGATGCCCTTCAGTTGTGAATTTCCACCCCTGTGGCACTGCTGAGCTTGCCTACACTTCCTTCCACCAATGGGTCTGGTTGTTCTGTCTACCCAGCCGTGGAGCACAGCTCCCCACCCCCACCCTGCCACTTAATTTCCGTTCTTATCACTCACACAGGGCATGTGATGGGTGAGCAGCACTTCCTGAAACTTTGAGGCGGGAGAGCAGGCCACAATAGGCCAGACTTTAGAAAGTGGAGCACCGGGCTTCCGGATTCTTCACGAAGTGTGTGCTGCCTCATCCTGTGGAGTTTCTGACTGGTTACCTTTGTCCACTCCTTTCAGCAGCTTGCCAAACTTCAGCCCTGTCTCCTGCCTATTTCTCTCCCTGGCTCACCTAACTACCTTCCTTTACACCTTTGCCCCAGCCTACTTGAGTATCGTGGAGTTCAGGTCTCAGTGTACTTCTCTGTCTCCCTGTGGACAACACCTCCAACCCCTTGTCTTTCCTATATGAAAAGGACTATGTAATATTTCCGATTTCCCTAAGCAAGGGCAATTTTTATCTCCAAATAAAATTCAGGTGCCAGCTCTTATTATCCCATTTCCCTCCTAGCTTTCTATAGATGCATTAAGTCCTTTAGCCACCATAATTACCCTGTGGGATAGGTATTATTATTATTATTATTATTATTATCCCATTTTACAGTTGATGAACCCAAGGCTCAAAGAGATTAGCTAACTGCCTAAGGTCACACAGAGATCTAATCTCATATCCACTGCTTCAGGGGTCAACAAGTATTTTCTTAAAGGGCCAGATGGTCTGTGTTGCAACTCCGCAATTCTGCCATTTGTAACAAAGCAATAAAGCAGGTATAGACATTATGTACACAAACGGAATGGCTGGGTTTCAGTAAATGTTGTTTACAAAAACAGGTGGTGGGCTGGAAACTGGCCTGCGGGCCAGAGTTTGCTGACCCTGCACTTTACTGTACTGCCTTTTTTCCATAATACCGGCTCTTTATTTAATGTCTCTAATTTAAAGCCTAAAGTGGATTGAGAACAAAATCCACATGGCCGCATCGTTTCAAGCTCCTTTTCTTTTTCTTGCTGAAAGCAATCTGTAGCTTTGCACAGAGTGAACAAGTTCATGGTGATCATTAAACTATCCATAGGGCATCCATAATGGTGCTGCCTCTGAACTTCGATGGAGACATGCTGGGATTTTACAGTCTGGGCCAAGGGCACATTGCTAGAATTGTGTGGCTGTTATTTATACTTTCTTTTAAGCAAAATGGACAGTGCATGCACTGCCCACATTTCTCAAAGTCTGGTTTTCTCTCTGGGGCTTTAAGGGACCTAAGAGAGCATAGTTTATGCTCAATTTATTGTGTCTAAAGAACAGCAGGAGTTGCTGTTTCCTACATCTTGGGACACTAAGTCTGACAAATAAATGTGACCAGGTTAAATTTGTCTTGTTTTTAAATGGCTGCCCAGTGTACTGTGGTGATGGAAGTTGACCCCCTTTTTTGCCTGAGTCAACTTTCCCATAAAAACATTTCCCATGTTTGTGTAGTGGTCTCATCTGATCACTGGTCCTCAAGATCGATGTTGAAAACAAAGACTTTTTCTCTCTATAAGGATGATTTAAAGAAACACCCAAACTGCTTTTCAGTTTTTCTTTTTTGGCAATTCAGTAACTTACAAGTGGCTAAGGGTTGAACTCTTTCTCTCCCTTTCTTTTAAAAAAAAAAAAATCTGTGAAGACAGTCCATCATTATTTGGCAAGTTTCAGTTTAGAATTAAGTTTTACTGCTGGCTTATCATGTAAGTCCCTGAAAATAGGGGTTTATAATGGAAATGTTGAAACTGCCTTAATCTGTTGGTAAATGTTTTCATTCTAGCACTTATCTGAGTTCCAACAGGGCCTTGGAAAATTATTCCTGGGCCTCTTACTGAATCTGCAAATCATGAATTGCATTCATTTCAGAGCAAGCAGAGCAAAGTTCCGGTGAAGACTACAGCCTAAGCAAGTGCCTCATTCTGAACTGCAAATGGGTCCTGCCTGCATGTGTCTTATCTTGAGTACTTCAGCTGCGTGTGTGTCAGGGAAATGAGTGGGAAAGAGGCTTTCTTCTCTCTGTAAAAGCCTTACAGAAGTTTCTCACCTGCTTTCCCTATTAATTACTCATTTAGAAGAATCAAGAAAATGTTCCAAAATATCTTTTACAGACTTGATATTTTTAATGAGCTACTGACTGAGATTTATTTAACATGTATGTATTGAGGCCTACTATGTGCTAGGGGCTGGGGATATAGCAGGAGAAGAGAGAGATGGAGTCCTTGACCCCAGGAAGCCTCAGTGGAAAGTGACAGTCAATAAACAAAAGTCAAGCTGTGCTTATGGTTGGGGAGTTAACGACCTGACTATAGTTGCAGGGAGGGTCATGAAGAAATGCAGGTGCCCAGAGCAGAAGAGCAGGAGCTGGGCAGGGGAAGGGGCTTGCTCCCTTGACAGGGATGGGAAGGTCTCAGGGAAATCTGTGACATTTCAGGGCAAGGGGGAAAAAGACAAAATGTTTGCCAAGCTAGAGTGTGTGGAGTTGGGGGAGCTTATCAACTCAAGGACTTCAGTGGGGCAGGGTTGAGAGGGGGCTGGACAATTAAGCAGGGCCTATTGGTGGTGGTGGTGTCTTGTATGCATGCGTGGATTTTACACTTGACCTCAAGACTTTCCCACCTCTTTTTGTGTGTAAAGCTGAGGCAAGGGAGGCTCAGCAATCAACCAGCTAGCTTCTACCCTCATCTCCTGAAGATCCCAAACCCAACTGGAGAGTGTTCCACACTGAGGACATTGTACAGAAACATCCGGTGGAGGCCATGGGCTCTGCCTCTCATTTGAGTTTTAGTGGTTTAATCTTTAGATATATAAGCACTTTTTACTAGTCTAGTCTAGTCACTTAAAAAATATGATATATAATTTATATATGGTAAAATTGCCCTGTTTGGGGTACATAGGTGGTATATAACTATGAATTTTAAAAAATGCATACAGCAAAAATATGGAGATGTAAAAAGAACAGTTGCCAAGGTTGGGGTGGGTAGAGGGATGAATAGGCAGAGCACGGAGCATTTTTAGGGCAGTGAAAATACTCTGTATGATCTATAATGATAGATATACATCATCATACATTTGTTCCACCCATAGAATGTGCAACACGAAGAGCGAACCATAATGCAAACTATGGACTTTTAAGTGACAATGATGTGTCAGTGTAGGTTCATCAGTTGTAACAAATGTACCCTGTGGTGAGTGATGCTGATAATGGGGAGGCTGTGCATGCTTGAGTGCAGGGGATATATGGGAAATCTCTGTACCTTCCTTTCAGTTTTGCTGTGAACCGATTAAATCTGCTTTTAAAAAAATAAAGTCTTAAAAATATTTAAAAAATGCATATAGTCATGTGACGGCCACTGTAATCAAGATATACAACGCTTTCATCATCCTGCAAAATTCCTTTGTGCCCTTTTGCAGTCAGCCTTAGCCCCTGGCAACCACTAATCTGTTGTTTTGTCCTTGTAATTTTGCCTTTTGCAGAATATCATGTAAGTGGAATCAACTTACATGCCCTTTGGGTCTGGCTTCTTTCATTTGACATAATGCATTTGAGGTTCATCTGTGCAGTTGTGAGTACCAGTAGTCCATTCCTTTTTATTGCAAATAGTATTACATCGTGTGGATGAACTGTAGTTGTCTGTCCGTTCATATGTTGAAGTTGTCCAGTCACTGTCATATTGGGTGCCTCTTCACAGTCATCCTGCCTGCATGGTTGTGGGAGCCGCCTGCCCTTGCTGCTTTCACTCTGCCCTCCTGTACATTCACCCACAGCAGCCAGCATCATCTTGATCAAACACAAGTCAAGTCATGCTATCCCCATGCTCCAAACTTTAAAGGCTCCCATTGCCCTCAGGATAATGGTACTTAACATTCTCACCATCTTTTGTAATCGGGGCCTCATCTGTACCACTTCTCCCTTTCACTCTCTCTTCCAGCCATTTGGAGCTACTTCAGGTCCCAGAACAACTCATTGCTCTTTCTTGCTTCTGACCTTTTGCACACTTCCCCCCTTGGACTGGAATAGTCCTCTCTCCTTCTACCTCATTTCTCACCTTGTTAACTCTTGTCCCTTGGATCAGGTTAGTTATCAGTTTCTACAGGACATCTTACTTGACCCCACAGAATGAGATGGTATTCTTTTCCTAAGTGCCATGATGGCTCTATACTTATTCATAACATCACACTGCTTTGTAATTCCCTGTTTATTTCTAGGTTTTCTCCCTTTTGACATAAGATCCTTGAAGACAGGAGCTGTGGTGTTCACTGCTCTGTCCCAGTACCCAGTGGGTGCCCAGCATTCAACTAGTATCGAGTTAATGAGGATGGCTGGGGAAACATCATTATCATTCCAGCTATAGACAGTAGAACACTGAGGCTTGGAATGCTCAGCTAATTAGGGGAATCTCAGCATCTCTTGGGCCTATCTATGCTGTCATATGTGATATAACTCCAGAGTGTAGGGATCCTCTCTAATTTTCTGCATTACACAGTGTCTTATTGCAGCATGTACTTCCCACACCCCTTTCAACCTTGGTTGAAACCTTGTAGTGCCCCTAGAGATAGAACTCTATAGCTTCTTTGAGGTTCAAGAACATGTTCCTGCATCCCAACCAGAGTGTGTAAGACTGAACACCACTTGATCAGCTTGACCCTGCAGGGTTGCGCAATCTAATACTGAGTTCATCTTGGCACTCTCTGGATTTTGGAGGAAGGTTCTGTCTGGGTCTCCAAGCATGAGGCTTTGCTTCTCTTCTCTTTCTGTGGAGTCTGTTCTGATATGCTATTGGTGAATTGACCCCTAGGTTGTGAGTCCCATGGTAGGGAACATGGCTCTGTAAGTCATCTAATTAGATATCCCTTTTATAGTAGACAGTAATTATCTGTTAAATTAATGAGTGAATAAATAAATAACAAAAGAATGGCTGACTGCCTCAGCTCTTATAGAGATTTTAATCACATTTTAATCTCTTTGGAAGTTAAAAGCTTTGCTACCAGGTGATGTAATGCTGTCTGTTGGTCTGGGTTTGTGAAGCATTCTTGCTGTTCCTGAACTCCCCCATCTCCTTTTTATCTCAGGGCATTTGTACTGTAGCTCTCCCCAGTTGGTTCTTCGTAGTATTCATGTCTCTGCTCAGAGGTCACCTCCTCCAAGAAGTCTTCGTAAGCACCCCAACTGACACAGTGCTGTTCTAACTTCCACCAGTCTCTATTCCCTGATCTGATTAATTTTTTTTTTTTTGGTGTACTTTGTACGTGCTACTAACTGAAGTTTCTATGTTTTATGATAATTTGTTGACTGGTTTATTAACTTTGTCCCCTAATGGACATAAACTCTTGTGGAGGCCGGGAGCTTCTCTGGCTTCTTTACCAGGTCTGCAAGGATACCTGGCATACAAATATTAGCTTAATACTGAAAAAAATTAAAATATATAAAAATAAAAATTTCAAAAGTGTGTGTATATATATACCTATCTCTCTCTCTCTATCCAGACATATTGGGGGAAAAAGATGCCTTGATTTTCTTATTTATGAACAATTTACTGTGTACTGTCTTGTACCTGTTTGATCTTTATTGAGACCGTACCCATGAGAGGTGGGCAAAGGGAAGTGTTAATAGTACATAGTCAGGAGCAATCAATCAGGAACAAATGATTATAGAAAAGCTATTCTTGAGCATGCTGTATCCAATCTACATTAAATATTAAAAAAATAAATATTAAAGTAGTGGCTAGATGACAGTGGTTAAAAAAAAAAAGAAAGAAAGCACAGTGTTTAGAAACTGACAGACCTGGGTTCAAGTCCTACTTTTCCACCTAGTAGAAATGTGATAGTTTTCTTATCTGTGAAATAGGGATCATTATCACCAAGGCTTAGGGTCATCATGAAGATTCAGTCAACAAACAAAGCACTAGGCATGGGAGGCTTCCATCTGGATATGGTTTCTTCCTTGTTGCCTCCCTTTCTGAGCTAAAAGAACACTGAAGTAGAGCTGGGCAAAACGAGGAAGAAACCTAAGCCTTCACACTTAGACCAAGATTAAGTATCGAGAGCTGATTAGCTGATTAGTCTTGCTCATCAGAATATCACCTGCATATACTTAAATCCTGTTGTTTTGGCTGTTCCGTTTATTTGTCTTAAAGAAAATCACCAAGGCAGCCCGTCCGGGTGACTAAGTAGGGATGTACCCCATGAATTGCTGGGTTATTGTGTTCCCTCTCTTGGAGTTCCACTGCATCTAGGGCCCTATGGTGTGGAAGCTGCTTCCTTTTTTGGGTACAATTCTACATCTGCAACTGATTGAGACTGCAGATGGGCCTGTACAGAAATAATTAGCCACTTGCCCCTTATTTTGAGGTGCAAGTGGCCCCTCTTGCCAGCAATTACTGAATCATGGAAAAGAGTAAGCCTTAGGGGAGAGCCTGTGGAAATTCAAGCATGAGGGCAAATTGCTTTTATTTTTTAAAAGTTACAGCTATCTTCTTCTTAAAAAAAGCACTTGAAAGTATGTAAGCCACCTTGGAATGGACCTACCAGCAACTCCATGTACCTTTCCCCGGGTGTAACACTTCAAATAATTCCCAGTTTTCCTATTGATTTTATTCTAAGGGCTTATTTAAATATGCTGTGTGTTTTACGTGCTGCATTTGGTTTCACATTTGGTTCATGCTACACATTAACTAATTAGTGGAAAAGCATCTGACTCATGAACTCTGATCCATCTTCCTCTGGAAAAATCCCTTGCTGACTTGCGGCAGCGCCTTGCATTTCAGTATACTTTTGCAGGGTATTTTGCAGTGAACTGCTCTGTGGTACCTTAGGATACATCTGGATGTGAATCACTTACCCCAGATGTGTTCTATGATTAAGGAAAGCATCCCATGGTATTAGGGGACCAGAGGAGTTTGTTAACAAAGGATAGAAGTTGTCGATGGCCATCTCGAAACATTGATCTGATCTGTGAGATTCAGAAATTACACGAGGGGAAGCTGCCTTGGACAATAAAAGAACAAAACACATTCGAGATCTTAATAGGAAACAAAAGTGCATAAACAAAAACAGACTGCTTCTTTAAATATCCGATTTCAGAACAAGCCTAGCCTCCCAGGAAAGTTTAAGGAGCCCTGAATCTAATTGGGAAAAGAAGCGGGTTTACATTTTCTTTAGTGTCAGGCTAGCAGATGAGATTGAATTTTTGACACTTTGCAGAAGACAGACTTCTTTCCATTAGCTGAATGAATCTGGGGCCTGCGTCATTATTTTATTTTGTAAATTTTGCATGTGCTATAATCAGACCACTCAGATGCAGACGGTTACTGCTGGAAGGAATGAACGAAGTTAAATTTTGAAAACAAGAAAAATGAAAGGCCTGCTTAACCATTTCAGCTCCTCTCTCCAGCCCCAGCGTTTAAATCACAGGCATAATCTTTTTGCGCTTCTTTTCTCCCAATACCTTTAAGATCTCATGAAGTTATTTTACCAGCAACTTGAGAGGAAGAGAATATACATAATCTGTTTCCATTATGCTGAAGTTCTGTCCACTAGCATTAACCAAGTCCTGTTATTTTTATGGGGACTTGTTATATCTTCAGCCTCTTTATCTTATCTTCAACCTTTAATGGGTTCCAAGTGAAGATAGGCTATGGGTAAGATTTTTTTTTTAAATTTTATTTATTTATTTTAGAGGGAGAGTGAGAGAGAGCTGGGGCTAGGGGCAGTGGGAGAGGGAGAAGTGAGAATCCTCAAGCAGACTCCTGAGTGCAGAGCCAGGCTCAGGGCTTTTTTTTTTTTTTTTTTTTTAAGATATATATGTGTGTGTGTGTATATATATATATATATATATATGTTAGAGCCAGCCAGGTTAATTTCTAAGGAGGTGTCAATCATGTTTTTTTTTAATTTTTATTTTTATGTTCAGTTAGCCAACATATAGTACATTATTAGTTTTTGATGTCGTGTTCAACAATTCATTAGTTGCGTGTAACACCCTGTGCTCATCACAACACATGCCCGGACTCAGGGCTTAATCCCAGGACCCTAAGATATTGACCTGAGCTGAAATCAAGAGTCAACAACTTAACTGACTGAGTCACTCAGATGCTCTGGATAGGATTTATCATAAGTAACTGGTAACTTCCCATTTAGAGAGCCATATGGGGAGATTGGATCTTTCCAGGTCCTTGCTTTCTCATAGAAGATGATCCTATCAAATGAAAACACCACTGATATATATGCTATTTGAGAGAAGGAAGGTGCAAGGGAAGAGGTTCTTTCCCCTCCTTCCTCCCTCCCCAGCCTCTGCCTGGATCTATGTTCTGGAGAGGTTTTTTAAATTCTCAGACCTTTGAAAAATAACTTCAGTTATGAGAGAGTATGGGAAAATATTGCCAGTCTGTTTTTTCATTCATTCCTTTGTTTGTTTAGAGAGGGAGAGGGGACAGGCAGAGGGACTGAGAAAATCTTAAGCAGGCTCCACACTCAGTATGGAGCCTGATGCAGGGCTTGAGCTCACCACCCTGAGACTGTGACTGAGCTGAAATCAAGAGTCAGTTGCTTAACTGGCTGAGCCACTCAGGTGCCTCCCCTCCCCCAACTTTTTTTGTTTTTTTTGGAGAGGAATGATGATTGAGGGATAAATTATTTTCCAAATTCAGTTTGATGTAAAATGTTTCAGTGCCAGTATTTTTTAAAACTCTGGTCCATGAACTATTTGATCAAAGTGACCTGTAGCACTTGTTAAATATGTGGGTTACCAAAGCAACCCCTGGACCTAATGAGTCAGCACCCCTGGTCCTGGAGCCCAGGAATCTGCATTATCAGCTACTGAGATGATTCTTGTATGTGGCCAAGTTGGAAGCCACACTATTTTGGATAATTTTTATAGTTTAATAATTGAGTACATTTTTGCAGGTGTATGATTGATTAATCACAACATAATGAGTGATAAAAAGAGGTGATTCCTTTTGGACCCCTGACTGTATTTGGTGTGTAAATTATTAGGATGCTAGTGTCTCTCAGAGATAACTGAATTACATTCTTGGGGGCTTTTTGTCCACCATCCCTTTGGTCCAGTGAAGAGCATAAGTCATTGTGTCACAAAAAATTCTTGAGGAGGGATTTGGTCTTAACCTCATGAGAACTCTTCATTTCCAGAGATCCTTTCATGATTAGCTTCCAACATATTTGAGATAAATGTTAAAGATGCTCAGAATTACTGTATAACATTTGTAAAGCTCAGGCAGAATACTGTGAAGTTAGTTAGAAAGACACATAAAATTTTATGTCCCTAAAGAAATGCACCTGAAGTGAAGGGGAGTGGGAGGACAGGTAAGATGTATCTTTCAGGTCCTGCCAGGACCATTTAAGACTGGGCTCTGAAGGTTTTAGGGTGGGACAACTCTTGCCAAGTACAGATAAAGCACGTTGTTTAAAGAATCAATTATAAAAATCAAAGGAAAAATACTAAGTTACAGAATAATCATCCAATTGGTCATGCTCTTGTACCTAATTGAAGAAATGTTATTTTTCCTTTGTAGTTCTTATTTCTAAGATGAAAATAAAAAGTGAATTTGCCCATCTTGCCTTTAATACATGTATGTAACAGAGCCCCCTTTTAGGGAGAACACTTTAATCTGTTTCACAAAGCTTTTATTCCAATTGAAAAAGAATTCTGATATACTGTTGGGTTATTTTACAAATTATATTGATAATAAGATTCATACATACTGAGCTTCAGGATTAATGTTCATTTTTCTAATCTACCATAAATACATTATCTAGCCACCAGAACTATTGCTTTGGTGGTTTCTATTTCTAGCACATGTTACTATGTTTTTGAAATGGAACATTTGCTGTAGGGGACAGAACATTTAGCATGAAGGATACTAACCAATAACAAAATAAATTGTCTGCAAATAATGATGTAGGGTACTTTGACATAATGTTTCTATTTTTCAGTCTAGTGGTTCATCTCCTTGTCCTTCCTCTGGGTTTGTATTTGATTTGGGGAGAAAGAGCCAGGATTTGTTTATTTAGGAAGTAGATACAAGAGTCCAAAAATGAACCGCATCCTAATCCTCCCCCCAGTGGCTCTTATAACAACATGGTAGGGAACTTTTTGAAATGCTACCTCTTCTTAGGAGGAAATTTTCTGCAATGTGAGTATTTTATCCTATTAAGTATTTCTTAAATTAAATTAAAGAACATAGAATACTTTAAGTTGGAAAATAGTTGCTTGAGTACTAGGTAGAGTGCTGTCATTTTTCCCCAAATTCATACATACTTTTAATCTCAAATTCAGTTTCTTCTATTATTTCGTTTTTGAACTCAAAAGAAATAAATCTTTTTTTAATTCCCTTCATGAGTTTCAAATGTTTAGCTCATAGAATTATATAATCTCTTAAAAAAACAAAAGGCCATAAACCAAATTTAGAATTCAAAACAAGGACTATAAATAAAATAATTCTTTTAAAAAAATAGCTTCCTAAAACCCCAAGAAGACAGTCAAAATTGTGAAAAGACATCAACTTGAAGTAATTTAAATGACACAATTTTATGGCTCTCTTAGAATGACCTTGAGAAAATATTTCCTAAAACGAATTATCTCTGAAATAATTCGTTTAGACAGAGTCTTGAAGAACAAACTGTCTTGAAGTGAATTGTTTTCTTTGATGCTGCTATTTTCTTGCAAATTCCAAAGGATAGAACCTTTGGTTTTAACTTAAGAGGATGAAAGTAATTTTCCTTTGGGAACTAGGTTTTCGGCTGAATTGAAAAGCCTGTCTGCAGGTGAGATTTAATTTAATCCTTTGAGTACTTAAGAAGCATTCCTGAGACAGTGGCCAAAAAAAGTGACAAGATTAGCACTTTGTTTATTGACAGTGTATGGACAGGAAAAGACTTTTATCCCAAATAGTTTAACGATTTTTGTGTGTGTGTGATCTTAATGGCAATTTTTAATTACTAAAATATTCATTATTTAAATAGCCAAAGAATATATGATACACTTAAAATTTAAAGTTAGTTGCAATTGAATTGCAGCCTAGGAATTAAAAAGCAACAAAGAAGCGTGAGAGGCAGGTAGTATCTTGCTAACTAAATTTTAAATTTCGAACAGAGAGAGTGGAAAATGAATCTATAAGTTTTAAAAGAAAATGCATAAATGGAAATCTACGGAAGATCTGTTGTGTCTTTCTCAGAATCAGAATCATCTATATGTGGTTTTCATGAGACTAAAGATTATATAAAATTTTTAAAAATTTGTTCCTTTATTTCCTTTTTAATTCCTGTTTTCTATGAGTGTTTCGTGTCTTCCAAGAAGCAGACCAATTTTTCTGATGTCAGCTACTATTTGAATGAATAAAAAAAGTCCATAAATATGAAAGGTTTATGCATGGTTGAAATTTGATACAAAACCTGTATAATGTATATAGCTATGACTTTCAGATAAAATTAGTGTCATAAAAAATTCTTAATTATTTCCTGTTCAGTATGTGTGTAAATGTTTTGCTACATATAATGATTCCCTTGTTTATGCTTTGCTTTTTCTTTTATTTGGGAGTACAAAATATTGAAACTTTGGAATATTTTTACTCTAAATTTGATGGGTTTTCAGGGTTTTTTTTTTTTTTAATGTGGAAAACAAAAGTAAAATCTTCTTTCCAACTATTATGACATTTAGCAGAAATGAGTTTGCACAGTATTAGAAGTTTTTTCTGTTTAGGAGGCTCCAGACCTCTTAACCATCCTGCCATCCTCTCAGTAGATTTAGCCATGATTAGCAAACCCTGGAGATTTTGTCCACAGTAATCATTTATTAAAATTTTTACATTATGAGAATTTCTAGATGCTCCCTTGGCCTTGCCTGTCATTTTATCATTGGACATTTTTAGGATGTTCCATTTTAGGACAATTTGGGGATGTTTTAAATTTGCTGCCTATTCATTTTATGTCTAAAGGAAAAATTACACAAAATTCCATACTATTTGGGAACATGCTGTCTTGGTTAGGGTTTGGATCACATTTTAAAATTAGTTTTAAAGGAAAGGAAATCATATAAATGCTCTGGAATTCAGATAAGCACCAAGCATGGGAAACAGGCACTTTTATTTGAGAGTGCTTATCCTTTGGGGTCAGACTTCTGATGATAAAAAAGCATTCTAGACCTTTAATATTGATTATACATTTTGGGGAGCTGTTTTCTTCCCTGCTTTCCCTCTGTCCCTTTGAATTTGGACTTTGGTAGAACTTACAGCATGCAGTATCTCAAATATTCCACAGGGTGTCATGATATGGTTGTTTGTTCTCAAGAACATTGTCTAGTGGGGAGGTAGTTTGAGCCAAGCCTCATCCAGTATCTAAAGGGCTGGTTCATTTTGGTTACCAAGAATTATTTACTGAGGACCTACTATGTATGAACTCCATGATAAGAAATGTAGCTGTTCATGGTATCATGTAAATCCTTTTCTTTACTTTGTGTTTGGCATTTTGGCCAAGAGAGTATTTACCAACACAATGAGTTTGCTTGAATTTGTTTGACTTTACTTGCTATGTAGCTTCATGCCCCTTGGGAATGAATCTCAAATGGAGGAGTCAGGTCTGGAAACTACTCAACTGCCCAGCCAGCTTTTGGCTCCCTTCCTTCTATCATCTGGTGGGAATAGAACTCTAGGGGTCACAGTGCAGGAAGGAGGCTGAGAATTACTGCTCTAAAGGCTTCTGGGGTAGCCATGGGGAGGCTGAAGCAGGGCTGGGGCCTGAGTTGGACAGTTTGAATATGAATTTCCCCTTCACCACTAGTTGTCTGGGTCACTTAACAAGTTTGTTTGCTTCTTTTCATTTTAAATCCGTGATGGGATTTTGAAGAGCAAATTAAGCAATCTATTTCTAAAAAGTGTTTGGTGGCTTCCAGTTTGGGGACAAGATAGCATAAACTCACATTTCCCTTGTCCATCTCTCTAAATACAACTTAATTTAGATTGTCAGGAAATAACAGACAATCATGAAAGAACTCTGAAAGTTGGGAAAGAAGGATTGGCTAGGGGCCTCAGGAATTGAAGAACACCATGATGAGTTCCCTGGGTTTTGTTCTTGTTCTTCGTATATCCCTGCCTGGGATGTGGAGAGCCCTGTAACCCCGAATTGCCAAGAGAAAACAGATGAAAAGAAGGAAGGATGAAGGAAGAGAGAGAGAGATTGGAATGAAAGAGGGAGGAGGGGACGAAGAGAAGAAGGAAATGCCTGTTCTCTCTGGCCAAAGGACTGGGAAAGGGAAGCCCACCTGGGACTTAGCACTGGCCCACTCTGCCCACAATAGCATTGCTAGCAGAGTCCACTGAGCCAACGCATTCCCCATCTCACACCTGCCAGCAGTGGCAGGCTCAAGCTGCCCACAGCAGTTTCATCAGTGGAGTCAGGGCAGGTCAACCTATTCCCAGCCCCCAGGCCCCTGGTAGCAGTGAGCTGCCCTGTCCCTGGCAGCAATGTCAGCAAGCCATGGATGCCAGCCAGAACCCACATGCTAAACTGAAACAAGGTGATTGCTTACTAAAATAGAAGATATAAATAGGAAAGCAAAACAAAACAAAATGAATCTTCTAACATGTATTCAAAATGTCCAGGATACAGTAGAATATTACTTGTCATACCAAGAACCAGAAAAGTCATAATTTGAATGAGAGAAGACAACTAATGCCAATACGAAGATGAATCAAATATTGAAATTATCTGACAAAATTTTTAAAGCAATTATCATAAAATTGAACAAGTAATTACAAATTCCTTTGAAAAAATAGAAAGCCTTACTGGAAGGATTCCATAGTAGGGTGAAAATGTCAGAAGTAAACAGAAGGGGGAATGAACCATGAGAGACTATGGACTCTGGGAAACAAACTGAGGGCTTTAGAGGGGAGGGGGGTGGGGGATTGGGATAGGCTGTTGATGGGTATTAAGGAGGGCACGTATTGCATGGTGCACTGGGTGTTATACGCAAGTAGTGAATCATGAAACTTTACATCAAAAACTTGGGAGGTACTGTATGGTGACTAACATAACAATAAAAATTATTATTAAAAAAAGATAGAGTTGATGAACTTGAGGACAGATCAATAGAACTTAATCTGAACAACAGAGGAAAACTAGACTGGAAAACAAATGAATAGAGCTCAGGGAAGTGTGATTCTATAACAAAAGATCTAACATATCATCAGAGCCTCAGAAAGAGATGAGAAAGAATATGGGGCTAAATAAATATTTAAAGAAGTAATAGCTGTAAACTCCCCAAATTTGGCAAAAGATATAAACCTACAGATTTAAAAAGATGAGTGAACCCCAAAGACACATCATAATTAAACCTCTAAAAACTGAGACAAAGTAAAAAAAAATCTTAGCAACCAGAGGGAAAGTACTCAATATTTATAGGGGGATGGATACCAATTCAAATGACTGGATTTCTCATCGAAACTATGGAGGCCAGAGAGAATTGGCATATTTTTCAAGTACAGAAAGAAGAAACTGCCAGCCGTAAATTCTCTGTCTGGTGAAATTATCCTTCGGGAATGAAGAGGGAAATAAAGACATTTTTAGACAAAGGAAAACCAAGAGTATTTGTCACTAGCCCATCTACCCTTGAACAATGGCTAAAGGCACCTTTCTCTAAACAACAGGGAAATGATAACAGCAGGATTTGAATTTCAGAAAAGAAGAAATAAGAGTGGAATGGGAAAAAAATGGATAAATATTTAAAACTATCTTCATCCTTATAATTTTTAAAAATCATGTTTGACAGTTGAAGCAAAAATTGTAGCAATATATCTTGTGGTGCTCAATGTATATAGAGGAAATAATGAGACAGTTCGATTTAAAAAGTGAGGAAGGTAAAAGGACCTTAAGTAAGTGCAATTTTGGTACTCCACTTGAAGTGGTAAAACATTTATATCAGTAGGTTATAACATGTTTCATATGTAAAATTTACCATATACAGCAATTGTTAAGAAAATATGCAAAACTGTATACTCAAAAATAGTATAAGTAAATGAAGATGGAATTCTAAAAATTTATCCAGTAACCCTCAGGAAGGCAAAAAAGAAATGGAGGAACTGAGCATGAAACAAATAATAGAATGGCAGTCTTAAGGCCTAACATATCAATAATTACTTTATGTAAATGGCCAAAATATACAAATTAAAAGTGATTATCCAGGTGGATCCAAAACAAAAGCAAAAACAGAAACAAAATAAACAAAAAACCCCCAAACCCATGAATAATTATATGCTGTCTATAAGAAATTCACTTCGAACACAATGACATTATAGGTTGAAAATAAAAGAATGGAAAAAGATATATCATGTTAACTTATTTATTTATTTTATTTTAGTAAGCATAAGAGAGTGAGTGTGGGGGGGAGGGACAAAGAGAGAAGGTGAGAGAGAATCTTAAGCAGACTGCATGCCTAGCACAGAACCCAACACAGGGCTCAATCTTACATCATGTCCTGAGCCAAAATCAAGAGTTGGACAGTTAACTGACTGAGCCACCCAGATGCTCCTAACATTAATTTTTAAAAAGGAGAAATGGCTACATTAATATCAGATTAGGTAGACTTCAGAGCAAAGAAAATTACTAGGAACAATAGGAGACATTATATAATAAAAGAAATAATCCACCAAGATACAATATGTATGCACCAAACAAAATATATGAAATAAAAACTGGTAGAACTGAAAAGAGAAATACACAAATTCATGATTATAGCTTGGGACTTCCACACCTCACTATCAGCAATTGATAGGATTAAATACAGAAAATTAGCAAAGATACAGATGAACTGAGTAACTCTATTAACAAACAAGAGCTAATTGACATCTACAAGTGTAGATGTTACTCTAACCAACAATTGTGAACTATACATTTTTTTCATGTAACATTCATTAAAATAGAGCATATTCAGGGTTGTAAAACAAACCTGAACTTAATTAAAAGAATTGAATTCATACAGTGACCATAATGGAATCAAATTAGAATTCAATAATAGAAGGATATGAGAATCTACAAGTAATCCATGGTTCAGAGATACTAAGCAGGGGTGCCTGACTGGCTCTGTTGGTAAATAGTGTGACTCTTGAACTCGGAGTTGTGGGTTTGAGTCCCACAGTGGATATAGAGATTACTTAAAAAAAATAAAAATATTTAAAAAACACAAAGATGCTAAGTGAGTCATAATCCATGCCTCAAAGATGAAGTCAGAAAGGAAAAATATACATAGCTGAATGAAAATGAAAATGCAATGTATCAAAATTGGTGGGATGCAGCTAACGCAGTGCTGAGAGGGAAATTTATAGCATTAAATGGTTACATTAGAAAAGAGGAAATGTTGCAAATGAATAATCGAAGTTTCTACCTCAATAAACCAGAAAAAAGAACAAAATAAACCCAAAGCAAGTATAAGGAAGAATAATAGTAGAGCACAAATCAATAAAATTGAAAACATGGAAACAATAGAGAAAGTCAATAAAATCCAGCAATACTGATAAAGATAAAAGAGAGAGGAAGAAAATCATCAATATCAGAAAGGAAGTAAGAAATTTCATTACAGATTGTGTAGCCGTTAAAAAAGTTGATAGAGGAGAGGAGTCTGGTGGCTCAGCTGGTTAAGCATCAGACTCTTAGTTTTGGCTCAAGACATGACCTCATGGGTCCTGAGATAGAGCCCTGCATTGTGCTCCATGCTAAGTGGGGAGTGCTTGCTTTGCCTCTCCCCCAACTCATGCGCATTTGTGCTCTCTCTCTCTCTCTTTAAAATACATAAATAAATCTTTTAAAAAAAGTTGATAGAGGACTATTACAAACAACTTTATACTCACAAATTTGACATGTTAATAGAAATAGTCCAATTCCTCAAAAACCATAACCTATCAAAACTTAACCAAGATGAAATACATAACCTGAATAATCTTATAACCATTAGATAAATTGAACTTTTAATTTAAAAGCTCCTACAAGAGATATTTCCAGGCCCAGATAGCTTCACTGGAGAATTTTACCAAACAGTTAAAGAATTAACACCAATTATACTCAATTTCTTCCTGAAAAGGGAAGAGAGAATATTTTTCAACTAATTTATGAGGCTAGTATGACCTTGATAACCAAAACAGAAGAAACAAAACAAAACAAAACAAAACAAAAAGCAAAACCCCCCAAAACCAAAACCACAGACCACTATATCTCATGAACTTAAATAAAAAACCCTCAACAAAATATTAGAAAATCAAAAGCAAAAATTTATAAAAAGAATAATGTATCATGACTAAGTGGGATTTATTTCAGGTATGCAAGCTGGTTCAACATTTAAAAATCAATCATTGTAATCCACCATATGAACAGAATAAAGAAGAAAAATGTAATCATATTATTTAACATAGAAAAAGCATTTTATGAAATTCAACACTCATTTATGATTAAATATGTGATTAAAACTCGCTTAAGCAAGTTAGGAATAGAGGAGAACCATCTCAGCTTGCTAAGGAACATATGCAAAAAATCTTCTTCTGACTTTCAGTACTAAGACTAAATATATTTCCCCCAAATTCAGGTAAAAGGCAAGGATGTAACATAGTACTCCAAAGTTCTCACCACTGTGATAAGAAAAAAATTGAAAAATAAAACCATCCTTTTTTGCAGATGAATAATTGTCTAAGTAGAAAGTCAGGAGAAAAAAAACCCCTAAGTTCAGTAAAATCTCAAGATAAAAGATCAGCAAACAAAAATTAATTAACATTTCTATATACTAAAATGAACACATGGAAACTGAAATTAAAGACAAAATTTCATTTATAATAACTCCAAAGAAAATGAAATAGTTAGAAATAAATTTGCCAAAATATGTACAGGATCTGTATGCTGAAATTTATAAAATGTTATTTAAAAAAATCAAAGAGGACCTAAACAAATTGAGATATGTATTGTATTCATGGTTTGAAAAACCCAACATATTAAAGGTGTCACTTCTCCCCAAATTGAGCTATAGTTTTAATGAAATTCCTTTCAAAACCCTAAGAGTTTTTGTTGAACATATACAGGCTTATTATAATTTTTTGTATGGAAAGGCACAAGTCAAGATTAACTTAAAACATTCTTGAAAAGAAAAAGGTGATATTAACCCTTACGATATAGATACTGTAATCAAGACAATCTCCTATTATTGGAGTGATAGAAAGATAGGTGAATGGAATAGAATAGAGAATCCAGGTATATACCCACACAAATATACCTAATTGATAATTTACAATAGTGCAAAGACATTTCAATGGAGGAAGAATAGCTTTTTTTAAACAAATGGTGTTTGCTCAACTGGACATCTGTCGGCAATAAAAATGAACATTGACCTAAACCTCACATCTTATACAAAAAGTTAACTCAAAGTAAACCGTGGACTTAAATGTAAAACAAGAACCTATAAATGTATTAGAAAAGCTATAAGATATAATCTTCAGAATCTAAGGCTAAATAATGATTTCATAGAATTGACATTAAAAGCATGATCTCTAAATTGGCCTTTCTGCTCTGTGAAATATCTGCTAAGAGGATGAAAAGACAAACTATAGACTGGGAGAAAATAATTGTAAACCATATGTCTTACAAGGGATTGGTATCTCGAATACTCTCAAAGAACTCTGAAAAGTCAACAGTAAAGCAAAACCAAAACAATCCAATTAGAAAATGGCCAAAAGACATGAACAGATATTTACTAAAGAGGATGTAAAGGTGGCAAATAAACACATGAAAAGATGTTCAAAGTCATTAAGCATTAGGGAAATACAAAATGAAACTACAATGAGATGTCACTATTCATCTATCAGAATTACTAAAACAAAAAGTAATGACAACACCAAAAGTGTTGGTGGGAATGTAGAAAAACTAGATCATTCCTACACTGCTGGTGGGGAATGTAAAATGGTACAGCCACTCTGGAAAACAGTTTGGCAATTTCTTATATAGCTAAATTGCAACGCCCATGACCCAGAAATTTTACTCTGGTGGCATTTATCTCAGAGAAATGAAAACTTATGTTTATAAAAAAACCTTACACATGAATGTTCATAGTAGCCCATTTGTAATAGCCCCAAACCAGAAACAACCCAAATATGCTTTAATAGGTAAATGGTTAAACAGGCTGGTATATCCATACCATGGAGTACTACTTAGTAATAAAAGAGAACACATTATTAATAGACATAACAACTTGGATGGGCTTCCAGAGAATCATACTGAGTGGAGAAACAAACAAACAATGCTGAAGGTTATGTTATATACTGTGTGCCTACATTTATGTAACATTTATGGGAGGATGAAATTATAGAATGGAGGACTGATTCATTATTGCCAGGGGCTAGAGATGGGGACAGAGACAGAGATAAGTGGGTACAATTATAAAAGGACAACACAAGCGATCTTTTTGGGGATGGAACTGTTCTGTATCCTGACTTTGATGGTGGTCACATGAATCTATACACGTGATACAATTACATAGAACTAAATACAGACACGCACACAGACAGACAGACAGACACCAATGAGTGCATATAAAAATGGTGATAACTGAATAAGATCAATAGATTGTATGAACATCAATTTCCAGGTTGTGATACTGTGCTATAGTTATGCTAGATTTTAACTGCTAGAGGAAACTGGGTAACAAGTGTAAGGGATCTCTTTATATTGTCTCATACGACTGCATGGAAATCTCAATTATCTCATTATAAAATGTTAAAAAAAAAAAAACACAAGTATTTAGGACAATGCCTGCCTTGTAGTGAAGAGGTCTGGTACATACAGTACCTATTTTATAAGCTTAAAGTTTATTTTTATTTTAACTTTAGGCCTTGTAAAAATGGCAGCATCAGAAATGCCATGTTGAAATGTCACACATCTTATTATAATTAACTCTTCAGATTTGGATAAATTTCTCTTGCAGAATCTTTGTTTAAGGAATCTTTTAAAAGACTATTATGTTTTTATTATAGATGAAATATATGGTATAGTACCCAGAATTCTAGGGTGGCCCTCATGACATGGGCCCCTTGGTGTTATGTCAATGTTTGGATTATATTTTATGCAAAAGGGAATTTGTAGATGTAATTAAGGTTGCTATTCAGTTGACCTTGAGTTAACCAAAAGGGAGATTATCTGGGTGGGCTTGAACTAATCACTTGAGCATTATAAACCTGAGTCTAGAGGACAGAGACAGAAAAGTAAGAAAAATTCAAAGCATGGAGGAGGGGATTTGACATGTAAGAAGTGGTCTGTTGCTAGTTTTGAAGATGGAGAAGGTCATGTAGCAAGGGCCTAAGACAAGTTCTAGTTGCTGAGAGCAACTGCTAGCCAGTAGCCAGCAATGAACTGAAAAATGCCAACAACCTGAATGATCTTGAAAGAGGACACCAAGTTCCAAATGAGAGCTCAGCTTGATTGATCTTTTGATAACAGCTTTCTGAGACCACAGGCAGAGAAACCAATTACACTGTGCTTGGACTTCTGATCTATAGATTGTGGGGCAATAAATTCATGTTGTTTTAACCTGAAAAGTTTGTGTTAAGATTTCATGCAGTAAAGAAACCCAATAAAGTGCGTTGATTTAAATCTTTGTATTTATTTAAAAAAAAGATTTTTATTTTATTTATTTATTTGAGAGGGAGAGCAAGAGTGAGAGAGTACACAAGGGGAGGGGGCAGAAGTAGAGGGAGAAGCAGACTCCCCACTAAGCAGGGAAGCCAATCCCAGGACCTTGGGGTCATGACCTGAGCCGAAGGCAGACACTTAACCAGCGAGCCACCCAGGTGCCCCTAAATCTTTGTATTTAAATCCATGATTTAGTGGATCCTATACTAGCAACGAGTTTTGCCTTTTCCTTGGTGTTATGTAAAGGGTATTTCTGAAGGAGGATTCTGGGAAGATAGAGGAGTCGGAGGCACCAAGAATTTGTCTCTCCATCTGAACAATGATTGCACTGTCAGAATCTCTCTGATGTAACTATTTTAGAACTCTGGAGTCTATTGAAGGCTTGCAACTTCCAGGGGTAGGCTTAGATGGTAAAATGCCATTAATTTTGGTCAATATTAGCTCTTAACACAGTGGGAGCTAACCTTTTACCACTCTTTAGCCAAGTGGCAGGCAGCTGAACATGTGTGTCTGGAGCAGCCTACACACAGCTTGAAGGAACCAGGATGAGCAAAAAGAAACCCACCTTCCAAATATCAAGGATCTGTGTTCTGATCATCAATTGTTGCTTCTCATCTCAGAGGTGCAGTCAGAGTCAGCAGCCATTGTTATTGCACCTTTCCACATTGGTGCAAGCCCCTTCTCCTTTGCTGAACTGACTTCCAGGGGACTTAAAGGACTGTCAGTCCATTTCCTCCTCATTCATTTTCTCTTTTTCTCTTTTGAGAGCCATACATTGAAAATTAGGCCATTCATGAGCAACTGCATATATAAGGAAAATTAGAAAATGATGACACATACCTGGGAAAAGACATGGGCTCAGAAAAGACTTAAAAAGACCTTATATTTATACCTCAGACCTTATATTTATACCTCAGGCACAGAGATAGCCTACAACAACAACAACACACCCCAAACAATAAAAACCCTGGGAAATGGGGAGAATCTGATTTCCGGAGTTACCACATCCAGTTCCCAACAACAACAAAAATCACAAGGCATATAGAAAGTAGGAAAGTATGGTCTAATCAAAGAAAAAAAAAATCGACAGAAAGTGGCCCTGAGAAGACCTGATGGCAGATCTACTAGACAAAGATTTTAAAACAACACTCTTAAAGATGCTCAAAGAACAAAAGGGAGATGTGGGGGAAGTAAAGAAAAGAATGTATGAGCAAAATGGAAATATCAATGAAAAGATAGAAAACTCAAAAGAAACCAAAAGGAAGTTCTGGAGCTGAAAAGTACAATAACTGAAATGAAAAATTCACTAGAAGGAAGACAACTTTGAGCAGCTGGAAGAAAGAATCAATTGAAACAAAAAGAAATAAGTTTGAAGAAAAGTAAACAGAATGTGAGAGGCCTGTGGGACATCATCAAATGGGCCAACACACGTATTATGAGAGTCCTAGAAAGAGAAGAGAGAGAAAGGGGCAAAGAGAATATTTGAAGAAATAATGGTTGATACTTTCCAAATTTAAGGACATGAATATAAACATCCAGGAAGCTCAGTAAGCTCCCAGAAAGATAAATTCAAAGGGACCCAAACCAAGACTCATTATAACCAAACTTTTGAAATCTAGAGACAGATCCATTAGAAAACATCAAGAGAGACGTGACTTGTCACTTACAAGGGATCCTAAATAAGATTATAAGCAGACTTCTGATCAGAAACTTTGGAGGTCAGAAGGCAATGGGTAGATAAAATCAAAGTGCTACAAGAAAAAACAAAAACAAACACTTCTGTCAACCAAGAATCCTATATCCAGCAAAACTGTTCAAGAGGGGGCAAACCATAAAAGACTCTTAACTATAGGAAACAAACTGAGGGTTTCTGAAGGGGGGTGTGTGGGGAGTGGGGTAATTAGGTGATGGGCATTAGGAGGGCACTTGATGTAATGAGCACTTTTATATGGGTTTTATATGCAATTGATGAATCAGTAAAATCAGCCCCTGAAACTAATAATACACTATATGTTAGTTAAATTGAATTTAAATAAAAAATTTTAAAATGATTTAGGGAAAAATTAAGATACTCCCAGATAAATAAAAGCTTAGGAGTTTGTTACCACTAGAGCTGTCCTACAAGAAATGCTCAAGGGAGTCATACAGAATGAAAAGAAAAGATACTAGTTGGTAACCCAAAGCCATGTGAAGAAATAAATATCTCAATAAAGGTAAGTACATTGGCAGTTATAAGAGCTAGTATTATTGTAGTAATGGTTTGTGATTCCATTTTATGGAATCCATTTTCTACATGACCTAGGAGACTAATATATTTACAAAAATTATTAGTCTAAAAACTAGTATTATTGTAACTTTGGTTTGTAACTCCAAGTTTCATTTTATATATTAAGAGGCTAATGGATTTAAAAGAATTATTATTTGTGCTTGGGAACACGCAATGTATAAAGATAGAATTTTGTGACATCAGCAACCAAAAGGGGTGGAGATGGAGCTATAAAAGAGCAGAATTTTTGTTTATTGAAGCTAAGCTGGTATAAATTCAAAGTGTTATAAAATTAAGTGTTACAAATTTAGGATGTTACAAGTAATCCCCATGGTAACCACAAAGAAAATAGCTGTTGAATACACCCACACACACACACACACACACACGCACACAATGATTATAGAACTTAATCATTTTACTACAAAAAAATCAACTAAGTACTAAAGAAGACAGTAATGCAGGAAATGAGGAATAAAAACATAAGGTATACAGAAACAAATAGCAAAATGACAGATGTAAGTCCCTCCTTTTCAGTAATTACTTTAAATGTAAATGGATTAAACTCTAATTGAAAGACAGAGATTGGCAGAATGGATTCAGAATAAGAAAACAAACAAACAACCCCTCCCCACCACTCGCACCATGATCCAACTATATGCTATCTATAAGAGAGTCACTTTAGATCCAAAGACAGAAATAGGTTGAAAGTGAAAGGGTGGAGAAATATGTTCTATGCAAGTAGTAACTGAAAGAGACAAAACAGACTTTAGTTCAGAAAAGTTTACAATAGACCAATAAAGGCCTTATAAATTAACAAAAGTTTCAATACAAGAAGGTATGACAATTACAGGCTTTTATGAACCTAATGCCAGACCATCAAAATATGTAAAGCAAAAACTGACAGAACTGAAAGAAGAAGATAGTTTTGTAATAATAGTTGGAGATGTCTGTACTCCACTCTCAATAATAAAATAATCAGAGAGAAGATAAGTAGGGAAATAGAGGAATCAAACAACAAAATAAATCAGTAAGATCTAACAGACATTCAGAACACTCTATCCAATAATGACAACAGGTGCATTCTTCTCAAGTACACATGGGATATTCCCCAGGCTTGGCCATATGATAGTCCACAGATTAAGTCTCAATAGATTTTAAAAGATGGATATCATAGAAAGTATTTTCTCTAACCACAAAAGGATGAAGTTAGAAATCAGTAACAGAAAAACTGGAAATTGTGCAAATTTGTGGAAATTAAACAAAGCACTTTAAAAAAATGAATGGATCAAAAAAAGTCACATGAGAAATGAAAAAATATTTAAAAGGTGAATGAAGACAAAAGTTACGGAGTATAGAGAAAGCAGTATTAATGGGGGGAGTTTACACATCAAAGGAATATCAGCAGAGTAAAAAGGCAAGCCTCAGAATTGGAGAAAATATAGATTATATATGTGATAAGTGATTAATATGCAGAATATATAGAGAATTCCTTAAACTCAACAACAATAACAAAGAATCAAACAATGTGATTCAAAAATGGGCAAAAGGCTTGAATAGGCATTTCTCTCCAGAAGATATACAGATGGCTAGTAAGCATATGAAAAGATCACTCAACATCACTAGTCATTAAGGAAACAATAATCAAAACTATAAGGAGACACCATCATACTCATTAGGATGGCTACTATACCCAAAACCAGAAAAAACCAAGTGTTATATTACCTGCATACTGGTAGGACCCTGGCCCTAAACTTCTTCAGTCCTCTCAGTGATTTGGAGAGGCCCCAAGGAGTCTCTCACAGGCTTATAGTCAGTCTTCTTTAGCTTCTATTTCCAGTGCCCCAAATCCCTTGAAATCAGTGCCTACCACTGTCCCAGGGCTGATGCTCTGAGAGAAGGTATCCTCTGTCTTGTTCAGGGCACTGTTTCCCAGGGTGACGGGGGTGTCTAATCAGTTTGCTTGGAACCACCATGCATTTACACATATTCGTGTACACAAATGTATCTGTGGGTGTGGGTGTACTCAAGATAATAGCACACACTCTCCTTGAAGAACCAGTCCTCTCAGCTGTTGGCTTCTTTTATATAACGAGTATCATTCTGACATGTAACCATCCATATTCTTGTTCACCCATATATTTATTTATGGTATTGTGTAACTGCATGAACACTTGTCTGGAATGGAGAAAGCCTTTGTTTTGACTGCAGATGATTATGCGTTTTGAGTTCCTGTGTTTTCCATGGAGGGACAGTGAATTCTCACCATGGTAGGTGGGCAGGAATACATTGCATTTTGATGAAGGAGAAGGCTAATTGTTTGGCCTATAACTTAAGTTTCCAGGATGTCTGTCTCAAGGCAGAAAACATGTCTTATTAAAAGGATACATTGGGGGGGAAAAGAAAGGAAAGAAGGAGGAAAGGAAGGAAGGAAGGAAGGGAGGGAGGGAGGGAGGAAGGAAGGAAGGAAGGAAAGAAGGAAAGGAGGGAGGGAGGAAGGAAAGGGGAAAAGTCCATCTCTGTTGGTTCAAATCCCTTGTAGCCATTGGAAAAAATAACCAAGTCCCATGTCCTGCCAGTTGAGGGTCAGCAGGGTCATTGTTTTGTATTCAGAGCTGTTTTGCTGCTGCTACTACTGTCACCTCCACTGTCACCCTGTTCTCCTCCTTGTTGTTACTGCGACTGCTGTCACTATTTGTGTTGCATTCCAGATTTATGCTAAATGAATCAAATAATCCAAAAATTTGTTTAAGTCACACATTGTTAAACATGCATTTGGAATGATTTCCTGCGAAAGCCTGGGTGCAGAATACAAATATTTTGAATGGACTTATCTTAGAGTTGTACTGCTTTTTTTACTTGTCACTTTAAAACCCTTAATACGAATAAATTGTTTGTACTGTGGGCTTTTTTTAATCCTTAGATAAGAAATACATGGTTTGAAAGCAGAGAATAAAAACATGAATGATAATGTATGCAATGCCCGGGAAAGGTCCTTGCTGCTGCTCATGGGCAGGCGTTATAATCAGCTATTTGGCGTGTTTATTTCAGGCTGCAGATAGTGGATAAAAGTGGCTGGTTGGTTGCCAGCACATGACTTAGTTGCCAAATGGAGTGTTTAGTACTTGTTACATTTGATTTATATCACAAGTTCTTCCCATTAACAGTCTACTGATGATAACCTACTTGGCTTTTCATGTGGTTACTTTGAAACAGCCACTTGACAACATTTGGCATATCACAAAGTTTAATACTGAATAAAAGAGTGAGTGAATGACTACATAGGTTCTGCTATATATTGATATGGTGCTTGACAATACATGTCTTTTCATTGAATGAAAAAATCCTGCATATGTCTTTCTCTGATTCACTGTATGAAGATTAGATTATGGACTGGTCTGGTAGGAGAGATAGAAATAGGTAGAAATAGCAATGTTTACATGTCTGAAGGGCTTGCATCAGTATGGAAGGAGGTAGTCTGCTCATCTGTACTGCCATTTAAATACAAAGTTGAAGTACATGGAAGTATGAGGGCTCATCAAAATGGCCTTGATTCTAAGTCAGTGTAACCTCAATGCTGACAATGTCTATAACCTGGGGTCTATTTTTTTAAACAGGACCACTTCAAGAAGCTTGGCCTTGGATATGTAATAAAATATGCATTAAATGTGATCTTTATTTTCAGATTGAAAACTTGCAAGAACAACTTAGGGATAAAGACAAACAACTAACCAATCTGAAAGACAGAGTAAAGTCCTTGCAGACGGATTCCAGTAATACAGATACTGCGCTAGCAACACTTGAAGAGGCTTTGTCGGAAAAGGTGAGCTTGGGCTGAAAAATGGGGGTGTCAGGACTTAGGGAAACATGGCTGGGAGGAGATGATCTAAATGTATTTGAATGTGCCCGCTTTTCTCCATGTGCTCACACTAACTTCCGTCCCAGCTGGACCTCCCTCTCCCATGTTAGCCCCTCCTCAGTACACTTGGCACATTAAATAAGCCAGGAGAGCCTTGAAATGCAAACCTGATCATACCACATTTGGCCCTGCTTAAAAACCTTCACTAGCTTGTTACTGTTCTTAGGATGATAAAAATCGAAATCCTTTACCTGGCACATACGATCTATCCCTTCATTTGATCTGTCTCGGATCTGGTCAGCTACCTCTCTGCCTGCCTGCCTTACTCCTCTCTCCTTCCCATCCTCCTACCCTCTTTCCCTTTGTCCTTCTTATTCTCCTTCCCTCTCTCCTTTGCTCTTCCCTCCCTCTCTTCCTCTACCTTCCCTCTTCTTTCCTTCCTGCTTTCCCAGCCTCATCCCCCATCTCTCTTCCCTTGTTCTCTGTATTCTAGCTATGCTGGCCTAGATCTTCAAGTCTGCCATGTTCCCTCCTTTCTCAGACCCTTTGCACACACAATTACCTAGCCTATAATGTTCTTTATTTTCTGCAGATTTAATTCCTCTTCTTTTGGGAGTTCAGCTTCCTGAGAAGCTGTGTTACACAGTAGTCAAGGATGTGGACTTGGAAGCTAGACTGCCTGTCTCCTATATTCCCCTTTATCATTGTCTGTTAACTGTAGTAATGAAGTCAAGTGGAAGGAGACCTAGCTAGGAGCTAGTCCCAGCCCTGCCACTAACTAACTAGATGACCTTGGCAAGTAGCTCTCTTTCCCAGCATTTGTGGAATGGAAGGCATTAGATTAAATGGTCCACAGGTGGTTGTTGTTTTTTTTCCCAGGGTATCTTAAAGAAGACTTCTTTGTTTTTTTTTTATAATAATAATATTTTTTATTATATTATGTTAGTCACCATACAGTACATCCCTTGTTTTTGATGCAAAGTTCGATGATTCATTAGTTGCATGGTGCACTGGGTGTTATACGCGACTTCTTTGACTTCTAGGTGAGAATCACCAGGAGGTGCCTGTTGAAAATCTGAATTATTAGGCTGCATCTATACCTACTAAATCAGAACTTTGAGAGGGCCTGGGATTCTGCACTTTAGCAGGTTCCTGATGTGAACATCCAGTCATTGTGGTGTTTACCCTATTATGAAAGCCACTGCACTACATAAAAAAATAAGAGATGCAAAGAGGAAGAGCTGTAATTCTATGGCTAGATAGAAATTATAAAATTATAACTTTAATATTAAATTATAAAGATACAAGATTTTACTTGAAAACGTGAAAGAGTAAATAAGATGATTCTTCAGGGAAAATACTCTTTTTTAAACATTTAAGAATTTATTACCAAAACTCTGTAGTAATTTTGTTTGTAAAAATTTGAATGAGGGAATGTTGGTTCAAAAACTATTAATGATTATGTATCCTGTTTGCAGTTTTTGAGTGATATGATGTCAGTCCATTACTACCTCTCAATTTCTTTCTGCAACTTTACAGAAGTAAACATATACCATATAATTCTTCCATGTCATGGATTCTTGGCAGGATTTTATCATTTTTATCCCCTGGCCCTATTAAGATTTGATTTATTCTAGTTTAAATCCCAAAACAATTCCTGAATCTGAAACTGTTCCTTTTATTTAAGCACTTCCTTTGAGACTGCAGGGATGACTGGGAAGAAAGGCTGAGGTCTGTGGGAGTCTGCCCCCCTCATATTCTTGCCACCACATGAGAGTTGCATCACGTGGGGCAAGCCTCTTCTCTTAGTACCTTATTTTCAAAATGCACATTTAAATTAGCTGACCTCTAAGTTCCATTTTCTTTGGAACTACCTTGGTAATAATTATTCAGTCTGCTGATCCACAATCTCAGGCACATGGAATCTGAATTGGGCAATAGATGAGGAGTCGAGTAGTTAGATACATTGAAGAGCCTGGCAGAGAATAAAAACGAGGGAAGTGGGTTTGGTGTGAGGCAGTAGGGACTGCTGGCAACTATGGCAATCTGCAGAGTCCTTGACCTACCTCAAACCATTCAAATTCAGGTTTTAAAATATTATGATGCTCAAGGTAAATATGATGTAGGCCAGCTTTGGCCTGTGAGCTCTTAGTTTTCAAACCTTATTTGCACCTAACTTTTAGCCTTTCACAGTAACGAAGAATAAAAGCAAACAGATCAATTCATTTGAAGGGAATTTTCAAAAGCTCTCCAAAAAGAAAAAAGAAAAAAAAGGAGTTGGCTATAATCAGTCTAAAGTAAGGAGAAGCCACTGGTGCCAATATCAGCATTAAGTGGTCAGTTTCAGGACGCCTGGGTAGCTCAGTTGGTTAAGTGTCTGCCTTTGGCTCAGGTCATGATCCCAGGGTCCTGGGATTGAGCCACACATTGGGCTCCTCGCTCAGCAGGGAGCCCGCTTCTCCCTCTCTTTCTGCCTACTGCTTTCCCTGCTTGTACTCTCTCTCTTTGTCAAATAAATGAATAAAATCTTAAAAAAAAAAAGTGACAAAATCAGAAAGTGTGTTTGAGAGGCACAGACAAAAACGTTGGATAGGAACTGGCAAGGTTCTTTATCACGGGACAAAGAATAGTAGATTCCTTTTAAGTATTTATTCCAATATCAAACTTTTGTGTGTATCCAAATAATTTTATCATCTAAGGAGCTTCTTAAAATACAGTTCCTGGGTCCCATTTCCTAGTGATTCTGATTCAGTTGCTTTGCCGTGGGGCCAAGGGACCTGTGATTTTTTTTTTTTTTAAGGATTTTTATTTTTTTATTTGAGAGAGACAGAGATAGCCAGAGAGAGTGCACGAGTGAGGAGGAGAGGGAGAAGCAGGCTCCCCAATGAGCAGGGAGCCCAACACGGGGCTTGATCCTAGGACCCTGGGATCATGACCTGAGCTGAAGGCAGACGCTTAACCAACTGAGCCACCCAGGTGCCCCGAAACCTGTGATTTTTAAAAGCATGCCTAATGATTCTGATGAAAGTGGTCAATGAACACACTTTGAGAAATACCAAACCTATGCTCTTACATTTTAAAGATGGGAAATGGCCTTAGTGAGGTGAAATGACTTGCCCAGAAATGAAAATTTTGGACAGATGCAGTACCATTCCCCATTTCTGGGTGCTAGGTGGGTGTCATGGATAGACCATGGTGCATGCTAACTTCTCAACCCAGTGCTCCCGGAAGCCACTTCTAATCTATCTAAGTTGGCCCTATGTTGGGACTTTGTTGCCTCCCCTGGACTATCGAAGGCCACTCAGCTCACGGGTGATGGAATGGGACTGAAACTCAAACCTTCCGATAATTGTGCTTTTGACAGTATCACAATCGTGTTTAATGGCCCTTGCCTCACAAGTTCCCGTTTTATCCACATTTAATTGAATAGATCCCCTGGAACAAGATATGGTACAAAAAATAAAATGATTAATTAAAAATCATGGACTCATAAGAACGTCTAATTATTTGCTGTCATTTGGCTGACGAATAGAACCTATTAGGCACTATTCACTGATCACTTGAATTATGACCTTCCAGGGAGGTGTTATTCCTTTTAGTTTCTAAGAATTTATATACGTATTCACAGTGCAAAAAATAATGCCACTTAGCAAGTTAAGATTGAGTATGACTTAGTTCTAGGATTGACACACAGAAGCTCAAGAGGCGGAACCCACAGTATTTATAAAGCTGGTCTCGCCAAGCCTTGCTGTAGCCACATAGCAGATAAGCAGTTGAGAAAGGCAGATAGCAGAGCCGGAGGCCGCTGTAATTCAGTTCCCGCTCAGTGATAAAGCACAAATAGATTAGACCTGTGCAGAGCCAGATGAGTGCACAAGAAACACTTGCCAATGCAAATAAGACTAAAACAAGAACACATTGTTGGAATTTCTGCAAGTTAGTTGTTAATCAAGTAGATCATGGCATATTAGGGCCTTTTAACACATGTTTTTGACATCTGGCCCTGCGTGGCTGACAGTTAAATTAGTTTTGTGATTGACGGAGAAATATTTTGTAGTATCGAATCATCAATAACACTTAAAAACATTATAGTGCTTGCTGATTTTTTTTGTCATCGATGCCCAGTCAATAGTACAAGTGCTTAGAGTGAATCAACGTACTTACCAAATGACTCTGACACCTTCTGGATGTTAACACGCATACTTAATTTTATTTCCCTTCCTTTGAAGCTAAGACGATCCCCAAGTCCCCCGAGTTCTTATTCCTTCCTTCAGCTTCTTTAATTGCCTGTTGTATGCCAGACAGTTTGCCCAGCCCTGAGTTAAAAGATTCACAGGATTTGAGTGCTGCCCTTTGGAAAGCTAGGCTGGGCGGATGGACATGCAGTAAAACCATAAGAAGGGCGCCAAGTAGGAATAAAGGCCACGTGATCCAGCCAGATTGATTCCTGGGAAGGTTTCCAAGTAGTGAGGCGACATAGTCAGTTGGAACTTAAAAAAAATGTCACTCCAGCAGCTCATATGGTGGAAGTGATGGCATGGAGAGGGCCTGGTGGCCGGGTAACCAGTTGTGATGCTTTTGCAACAAGTGTAGGCATGAGGGTTCAGCTGCTGAAATTTTTAAAAGCCCTTGAGAGACTTCCTGCGCACTGAGGCCATTTCTTCTTTTGTAGATGGCATAATCTTCCACTAACCAGGGTCACAGACAGAGTCAAATAGGACTATAACTGGAATCAAGAAGAAACAAATGTAGGCAATTAGTAGACTGATTTGTTCTGTTTCCACCCCCACTGTTGTAATAATATACTTCATTTTAAAGTGTTTTTAACTAATTGCAAAACAATAATGATACTTCTTTTTTTCCTTGAGAGCATTAGATACATAAATTATTGTCATTGGGGTAGAACAGTTGCATCCCTGGGGGATCTTAAATCACAGGCTAAGTGTTCAAACTAACTTCCCTCTGCATCACATACTGTTTTACGTTGTCTTATGTATCAGTCCTTCTCTCATACTACATACTTATAAGAATATAAAAGATAATATCAGGAACCTAAGGAGTAGTTGTTAGACACCAGTATTTTTTAATGTTGCCATCCAAAAGGGAGTTCATATATATGTTGGGTAATTTGAAACAAATTTTAGAAATCTAACTCAGACTTAACCCTAATGGAATTTTACTTAAAAAGAAGAAGGCTTTGGGGCGCCTGGGTGGCTCAGTCAGTTGAGTGTCTGCCTTCGGCTTGGGTCATGATCCCAGGGTCCTGGGATTGAGCCCCACATCAGGCTCCCTGCTCTGTGGCGGACCTGCTTCTCCCTCTACTGTTCCCCCTGCTTGTTCTCTCTCTCTCACTGTCAAATAAATAAAATATTAAAAAAAAAAAAAGAAGAAGGCTTTTATTTTGATACTGGTAAGGTTCCACATTTTTGGAAAACATGTCTACCAGAGCAGTGTTTTCATTTCAGCATATAAGTCAAGGGCAGCAAGATTCTCAGATCTCCTTAACGGGCACCATGCGTCTGTTTGTGGCAGTGCAGTCTCATGGCCATGGCTAAGACTCAGAGAACCTGGATGCTGGACTGTGCCTTCTGTTAATGTGCTGGGTCACCTTGGATGAGTTAGCCAGTCTCTGGGCCTTGGTTTCCTGCTATAGTGTTACTAGTAGCACTGGTTCAGACCGTGCAATTGCGATGAGGTCTAGATGGAGAAGGGCACATCACAGCACCTAGCATGTAGTAAGCTTTTAGTAAAGGAAAGGTGCTGTTTGAACTATGTCAAATTCAAGCAATGTTTTGGAGTCTCTACTGATTGCCAAGAAACCATTGGAAAAATATGGAGGAAATTAACATCTCTAGGCACATTGGCAAATTACTTATCCAATGAGCTCATTCTTTATTTTGCCTTAAGTTTTCACTGTGATTTCAGACCTAAGTCCCAGAGGGCCTAGGTCTGCCCCACTTACTAGCCAGAGAAGAGTCTTCAGAAACCAAGGAAGTTTTTTTGATATCAAATGGGAAAGCCAAGCAAAGAGGGTTGAACCAAAAGGTTCATTCTGCTTCTTCCACTTGTCCATTAAAGGCTTTAATAAGTCTAGGGTCTTGGTGCCTAAACCTCCCCCTTCTGGAACTGCTTTTGGAATTTCCCAAGTACCACCATAAACCAAGAACAGTCTCAGAGCTTGAACATTAAGGTCTCTTGCAATGTTGTGATGCTGACTTTTATAAGTAAGCCAAAAGCCATATTGCTTGTCTTTCCCAAATGCTGTTATGCACAGTCTCTCTTCACAAACCCGAGTTTGACTATCTTGCGTGTATTGACTCGTGTAGAGCATTTCCTACATTTGTCGCCTGCCATTTCCTTTTGTAGTGTGTCTTGGCACACACATTGATGGTTTCTCACTTCTTTTTTGATAATTGCCTCACAGGAGAGAATAATTGAGCGTTTGAAAGAACAGCGAGAGAGAGATGATCGGGAAAGATTAGAAGAGATAGAATCTTTCCGAAAAGAGAACAAAGATCTGAAAGAGAAGGTCAATGCTTTACAAGCTGAACTGACTGAAAAAGAGGTGAGTCTGGAAAAACAAATGAACCATACTGATAGTCCTATTCATGGGAGCCTCAAGAGACTAGAGAGTGAGTTTGAGGGGCTATGTGAAGGCTTTGGGGACGTAGTTACCTTTCCTTGGCAGAGCTGTCTGAATTCGAAGGAAAATATTTACCGTAACTCCCTTCATCAGGATGCCCTATGCCCTCTTCTCTACTCTAACCACAAACAATGTAGCTCCTGGAAAGTTTTCTTGATATCTTACCACATTTGTGTGGCTTAGAGGATTCTGTATTTTTTCCATGTCCCATGATCTTTTGCTTGGGATAACAACAATCTCAATAATGACATCTCCACTTATTGAGGGCCTGTTATATGCCAGTCCTTGTGTTGGGTGATTTACATTCATCTGTGCTGTTCAACCGAATCACCAGGTTAGTGGATACAGTACCATGCTGTACACAAAGTATAGGTTAAATGTGGCTATTCTTCTGGAATATTTATTTTACATTATGGTAAATAATTTAAAACAGTATTTTCATGCTAGAGCAAACGTAGATGCAGAATACAAATCCTACTTGCATTTTTTTAAGTAAAACAATATACTTTAAAGAAATTTTTTGCCTGGGGATTATGGAGAGGATAGGTTGGGCTAGACTCTCCATGCAATGAGGGATACCTATAACTCCTTTAGTTTACTTAGGGATACTTTGATGGAGAAGCTTGAGAAGCAGTATTGCATGTTATTTTGTTCAGCCTCCAAAACTCTGAGATATGTGCCATTGTCCACAACTGGCCCCTTCACACTTCTTTTTGTCCATGCGAAATGTCTATCTCCTTTAGGGCTGTTAGAGATTCTTTCCTCCTGTTGGTCAATATCACTGCATAGTTGTCCATTTTCCAGCCCCAGATTATTACCTCAGCCCTTGGGTTTTGGTAATTCTATACAAATTAAAGTACTGTCTAAATGAGGACTCCAAGAGTGGGAGAATTGATGAGTAATAGAAACAAAATGCATATTCCCTAAAATGTAAGCACACTAGTTTTTTGTTTTTTACAGAGGAGCTTATTCTTTGATATGAAAATAAAAAATGTGAATTCTCTTCCTACTATTTCACTTCTACATCTGACTTGGGGGATCTGTAATTACTGTAGTTGGTATGTGGCAGATGGCATGGAAGCTTTGACCTCATTTCCAATAACTGATTGCAAGTGTTATTCATGGATTTGCACCTTAAAATATATATATACATACACTTATAATTGAAAAGAGATCTTGATAACATTGTGGAGCATAGCTTTAAATAAAAATAATTTTGTAAACAGTGCCTACATTGTATGATTTCAGATAGGCATTTCAGCCAACATTTATTGTTCCTGTATAGTAAGGTGCCTGCCACTGGGATGGGTGTGTCAGTCAAGGTTCTACCAGAAAAACAGAACCGTATTAAGAAATTTAACCATATTAAGAAATTTACTGCTAGGAATTGGCTTGCACAGTTATGGGGGCTGGCTAGGCAAGTCTGAAATTCATAGGGTAGGCCATCAGGAAGGCAGGCTGAAAACACTCCAGACAGGAACTGGCACAGCAGTCCACAGGTGGATTTCTTCCTTCTCAGGGAAATCTCAGTCCTGCTCTTAAGGGCTTTCAACTGATAGGATCAGGCCCATCCAGACTTGGGAATAATATCCTTTACTTAAAATCAACTGATGATAGGTGTTAGTCACATCTACAAAATACCTCCATAGCAACACCTAGATTAGTGTTTGATTGAATAACTGGGAACTATATAGCCTAGCCAAGTTGATGCATATAGCTATCAGACCTGGCAATTTAAAATGTAAAGAGAAACAACATATAATTGTTGTCAGCTTATAATTTAGTTGGGGTGATAATCACCTTTGCATGACAAAATGCCTAGATTGCAAGGTCCTTTATTATTTCTGTGGGAGTGGTATGATAAAGAGCATTGAAATTGAAGTCAGAGTTCTGGGTTTGAGACCTGTGTCTTCCTTTAATAGGTCAGAAACCTTGGAGAAGACAGTTCATGTGAACCTCAATTTCTTGACCTGAAAAATGAGAGTGGCTACTCTGTTTCAGAGGGTTGTTAGGACTGGGTAGTTTGTTGAGTGATGGTGGTGTTATTTCATCAACAAGATTATTCCAGGGCCCAGGAAGTAGCCCAGACACAAAGTATTAGGTAACATCATTTACTGAGTGGCCACTGTGTGCTTAGTGTTTTTCTAGGTGCTGCAAATGGATATAAAGGAAACTCACAAAGTCTGATTTGGGGTAATAACTGAATATTTTAGTTACATTGTTAGATGGTGCTAATCGTTTCATGTTTGGTAATAGACATTGCCTTCCTAGCTAAGCAAAGTTATGTTCCATGATATATGCACATATGTACTTCTCTACTTTTTGAAATTCAGACTGTCCAGGGGAGCTCTTGGTTTCTGGGCATGATTGATGAGTGGAACAATTTAGGCAAACCCATGTCTGAGTTGGTTCATTATATCTGTTGAATTTGGATTTACCAAGGACTGGGATGTAAAGTCTACTCTAAATTTTAAAAATAATTTTATCTTTGATTCTATAGAGGGTATTTTAAAAACAATTGGTTATTTTTCCATTAAAGAAATGGAATTTGATAAAAAACTTAACAGGATGCTTCTTTTATATTTGATTTGCCCTTGGGGGGGGAAAGCATTAAAGTTAGTATTTTCTTTCATATTTGTCTTAGAGTCTGCACGACTTGACAGCAATAAATGTAAATGGAAGGTTCAGAGTGTCTGTTTTGCCATGACATGTAAAGACCACCCTGGGACTTACATCATTAGCATGACTTTGAGACGTGAAACATGCATTTACTGACCACACCATTTGGTCACATTTGATTCTACTGCAATTAGATCCTGCTCGGTTCTGTAAGCTGGCCAATTTTAATTTCCTGGCCAGAGCCGGCTATTGTTACCTTAGTAAGACTATATTTACCCTTTCTGTCTAATGCACACTTTATTACTATGCAGAGAATCAATGTATTCAAATTGAAGAGTAGTAGAAATTGCAGTGTTTTACTTACTAGTGTTCTTTCCTTTCAGTCTAGTTTAATTGACCTCAAGGAACATGCATCTTCATTAGCCTCAGCAGGGCTGAAAAGGGACTCCAAATTAAAATCTCTAGAAATAGCCATTGAACAAAAGAAAGAGGAATGTAGCAAATTGGAAGCACAGTTAAAAAAGGTAAGTGAAGTCCAAGAAAAAAAAATGCTCATTTTACAATGAATTTATAAAATGGAAAAGGAAGAGATATTTTGCAAAGAAACAAATCCCTTATCTTTTGCTGTCTGCCGATAAGAGAATTAGGCACTCTTAACTTATGAAGTCTGCATCAAATTGGCCAGTGAACCTGAAAAAATATCTTAGGTTTCCTGTATGAAAAAAAACTTGAAAAATAGATGAAAATAGTAGTGGAAGTAAAATATATATATATTGTAAAAATAAGCTGCTACTCTGGGTAAATCTCAACTATAAAAAATAAAATAAAAATGTTTGTAACAAATCAAAGAATCTGGGGTCCCATTATATGTTGATAAACTTTTACTACCTTTAGAAGTAAGTCAATTTTTGTATTAGAACTTTGTAAAAGTTTACCTGACAATAACAAATTTCTAGACATCCACCCAAATAGTCAAATTCCCTAGGATATCTGTGGGATGACTATTTGTACTTAACCAAAAATGACCTTAATATCTTAGAAAGCTTGTTGAATGTAGAAGACTTTGGAAAAGAAAACAGGATCTTTACATTGAAGCATTAACATGTTTTCTCTGAACTGGACATTTTTGTGGAGTACATTTCCAGTCATGCATTGTTCCTTTGACTTTTTCCCTGTGTTGTTTGGTACGTCTGCACTCATTGTTCACATAAAACTCATAACTTTATGAGTTTAAGCATTTTGTTTCCCTTTGACAACTTATAAACTTATTCAAAAGAGGTGATAAGAATCTAAATAATCAAGCAAAGCATATAATGAAATTTGACTATGTATAATTTATAGCACACTGGAATGGGGATTTATTTGCTAAAGTTATGAAAATATATGATACGGATGATAGGGATGTTAAAGCATCATATGTCTGTGGAGAAATTATTCTGAATATTTGAAAATTGAATATACTATTTTGTATGATGCAATATATAACTGAAATGTGATTATACTCTGTTCACGGAATTTTAGAAATTGTCCTGAAAAATTTCACACTAGTAAAGTCTCCTTACTGAAAAAAATAGAGATCAAATCCATCTACAGCAAAACAGCAAGAAAATCACTGTATTGCAAAATCTACTTTCCAATCCACTCAGCATCTCACTTTTTTCAAGTGATATCTAGTTAAGCAGAAGTCTCGAACAATAAATAGAAGAATTTAAATGGCCCATTTGAGGGTGCTTAAGTGGCAATTGACTTGGCTGTTTATGCATTGAGTGTATTATAATACATTCTTGACACATAAGAATGTGTTCTGTAATATGTTATACATACATGTACATATCAAGAAATGAACCTCGGAAAGGTACTTTTAATTTAATGAACAGTTTTGTGATCACAAGGCAGCTCTAGGATAACTGTGAGAGAACTTCATTGACTCACTTTGCATTAGCTTATCTCAGTTGCATTGTGCTGAAATCCTGAAGAAGGAGGACCTCAATTAGATCCGGCCATGAAAGATAGCTTCATCAATTTTGTGTAGTCATTGTGGAACTGAGGCCACCACATATATTATTTCTGCAGATACATACTCAACATACTCCCTTTTAGTATAAGTCACCTATGGAATTTGAAACCCTCTAATAATTATAAGGAGGAGTGTCCCGTATTGACACTTACAGTTTCCATGTATATGACTTGACTAGTTTAATAAGTGAACGTCTATGCATTTCAATTTAGTTTCTTTCAACGTAGCTCTGATTTGCCCAAGGAATCACTCAGAGCATGTGGTTTCCTTAAACTCTCAGGTACACATTGTGTGCTGAAATTCGCAGAGCAAATCCTGTAAACATTTTAGCATTATTCCTGACAATATTTTAACATTCTGCCACATCACCATGATTAAAGTGACAAATATGGTTGTTTTGCTGTAAGGACCTATTTAATTTATGAAAAGATAACTTATTTCTAAGTATATAATGTTTGCTATACTATCTCCTAAACGCATAGTACAGTGAAATTAAATAAGGTAATTAATTATAATTTAAATATTTTCATGCCTAACCTGCAGATGCTATTTTGTTATTTTTGGCTCTCTAGAATCAACTAAATTCAAAAGTTTAAAATACTTTTTCTAGTAGTCTTTAATTTCTGCTAATAAATAGTTCCGTAAAAACCTCAAGTACCCATCACCTTAAAAAGAATTGAGATCTACATGAAATATTTGAAAATATAAGCCAACAGTATGTGAATATACATATAAACACATCATTTACTCATGGAAAAATAAGCAGCTATAAAAGCTTAAGGAGTGTCTGGGCCTCCTTTTAAATAAAAGGGTATGTGACTTGTGAATAAAATATAAAGGGTTACTAAATGAAAGCTGAAAACATAATAGTTTTATTATGTCATAAATAAACCATGAATTCCCAATGGAATTTTGCTCAAGATTTGTGAGCGTCCATGTATTTTTGCCATAAAATATACACAACATCGTAGATGTGTTTAGCTGAACAGAAACCTTGTTTGCCAGAGACAATGGGATCCAAATTGTGATTTAAATTTATTTTTGTCTTATGAACAGTTCTTGACATTGGTAAGGTGAGTTTTTACATGAAAGTTTGTGGAGAACATTCACATGCCTTGTTATTTTTAACCCTTTATTGGACTGTTAATTTAGGTCTCCACATACTTCATGATGAAAAATGGTTATAGACAGAAAAGGAACTGTTCCTTACACATTGCATCCCACATCTTAAAAACAATACCATCAAATATTCATGTGTGAGGAAAGTTTTCCTGATATTAATGAGGTTGATAAAATGATAGTAACCACGATGCACAGCAATGGGTTATGAGTGTGCTTTACAAATTACTGCATTCATTAATCTTAAGTAGATACCCAGGGGTTGAGAAGAACCTCATTAGTGATATGTGGATAATTTTGTCTTTCAAAAGAGTATGTGGTGTTCAATATGTAGAAGTAATTTTACCTTATCTAACTAGAAATCAATCGAGAAGCAACAAATCAAAATGTTATGATTTGGTAATTTTCCAATTAATACCATCTTTGAGGAGAGTGGCTTTTTTTTAACCATGGTAAAATTATCATTTACTTCATCAAAGTCAAACAAATGAAAAATTCAGGCTCTTCAAACGCACATGTCTCAGCTTAAAGCAAAGTGAAAGTTCCTACAGTATTTCACCTTCTACACCTTGACGTTGAGCCCCAAGTTAATGATGTAGGTATTTAAGAAATAGAACCTGAGAGTGATATTTAAGATAATATTCAGTACATTTAAATCCACAAAAATTTAAATCTTCTACACAAAATAGACTGGAGAGCTTTACAAATTCTGAAGTACTTGGAACATAATAGGATAGTCACTAAAAATTACATTTTTATTAATTATGAACTAACAGTAGAAGCTGGTAATGGGCAAAGGATAATACTGTATTTTGGTTCCCTTTATTCTTCCTGATGACTTAATTTTTTTCTTCTCCCATTTACTGTTAATCCTGTAATGTCTTGCTTACTGATATTTTGCTATTGCTAACCTGCTGTTTGCTGATCTATATTTTCCTAAAATTAGACTGAATAGAAACTTCAGGCTTGTGTTAATATAAAAGAAGAGCTATAAACTCAATGATAAGATTTAATTAATCTTTTATTATTACCATCTTTGAAGTTCAGGTAATAAATTGCAGGCTTGGCCAAAAGTACTTCTTCTGATTCATTGCTAGAGGCCAGCACTTCATGTATCATCAAAAGTGGACAGCTTTCTTTATTTCATGGGTTATTTAACTTGAGAAAGGGAAAGTAACACAAACCTTAAATTTCTTATTCCAGCTATTCTTTTTTAGGAGCCAAAGTCAACATTTCTATTTCCCTAGAGCCTCTCACTTTCACTGTGGAATGTTTAGAAACTGAAATTTCTTCTTTTTTAACAACCAGTTCGTCTGTGCAAATGCACTGGATTTGTTGAGCTAATGCTGTTTTTCTGGATCTTTCCTTCTTTCCCTGTCTGTGCTTCCATGCCTCCCCAACTTTGCAATGTAGCAAGCTGAGCAGTTGTTCAATCAGATGTACAACCCAGTAAGTCATTTCTGAAAGTTCCCGCTGTAACATATCAAAGCATGAGGATCTATTGATCACATGTCACGGTGTGCCATACTGGGGAGGTTTCAAAAATATATATGAGTCTCTTCCCATTTCTGTTCTGTCAAAAGAAATGATCTGTGCAAAGGCTACTGCCATTTCTTTTGAATATGAAATTTAAAAATTAAGAACTTAAGAAAATATTGCCAGCTCTGATTTTACCTCCTTCTTAACTTCAACTTTAAGGCTATAGAAAAGGGGAGGTCAGCTGCAGATCTAGGCTCATGGAACTCTTTCTTAGTTCCTTCTAATTCAGAGTTACCTATGTGAAAAGGGATAGCATTTGTAAAATAGCAAGCAAGTCAATGTAAATTACATTCAAATGATAGAAGTTAAAATAGGCTTAGATTTTAAAATAGGGCTATGCTCTTTGAGATTGGTAAATGCCTCACATTATTGTGGGTTTTGTAAGAGTTAAAAACATGTCATTTAGCTGAGGAAAAACTAAAATATAGCCTCCTAATAACAGATAGTAACAATTTTGATTATAGCTTAATGATACACAAAACAGGTAACTAGTAAAAATATATGTAAAATGGCCCAGATGCCACCACTGATTTTTTTATCCTAATGACAGGTGTGCATTTATATGAAGCAGTTTATTTGTTTCTTTAACTTATTAAAGAAGAAAGACCTTTTTGTTTTGTCAACTCAACTGGCGTAACTGGGTGAAATATTACCTAAAGGTGACCAGAATTCGTCATTTGGCAGATGTGATCTGTGCTATCATGCATTCTAATTACTTCCTATTTATGAATTCCCATCATGGGAAAAGGGAATAGCATAGATAAGGGAAACAATTCAGCCAACAGCTTTTTGTTAAGCTGCTATTCCAGGATACATACAGCATGATACACAAGATGCTTGGGTGTATTTAATTAGATTCAACCTCCACCCTCCATTCTTTAAAACAGATTTTATTTTTGCAAACAGAATTTCTCAATTTCCATTGGTGCGTCTTTATTAACCTCTTTCCACAAATACGATTTTTCGCAGAGTGGGAAAAATAATCCAAATTTCCTATCCCTTAACATTTGAATGGGAGTGTTATTTATTATTATTTAGTTTTTTTGTGGGTGGGGGGGGCAGAGGGAGAGAGAGAATCCTAAGCAGACTCCACGCCCAGCACATGAGCTGGACTTGGGGCTTGATCTCACAAACCCAAGATCATGACCTGGCCTGAAATCAATAGTCAAACGCTTAACCGACTGAGCCACCCAGGCACCCCTTGAATGGGAGTGTTAATAAGCAGGCTCTAGACGATGGGTAGGTGAAGAAAGACAAGACTGGAATGTCTTTAAACTTGAAAATTGACCCTGGGGAAAAATGAGTATTTTCTTTAGATCATTTTTAAAAAATATAAAATAATCTCAGTGAAATTGTTTCACATTTACTAGTTGGGGACAGGAAGAAAACCTAAGTATGTCACATTTTGGGTATGTGCAGGACAACTGGGGAGCAGCAAAGAGTTATCAGAAACATGACAGGATTTCAGCATCCCTGTCAGAATAGGTAGGACCAAAGAAATAGCTCTGTTAACTTTAAGACCATTTCCAGAAATAGTGATGATACGGCACTTATTGGACTTTCCAACCACAGTGGCAGGTCTCCAGGAAGCAAAAACTAACTTTTCTCCTTGAATTAATTAAGCTAACCCATTGGTTTGGCATCCTGGCAGTATAGCCAGCCTCTCATTATTTCAACTCTCCCTGTCTGCAGATATTCTCCGGGTCCATTTCTTTTTTGGACTGATAGGGATACAGCATGGTGGACTTTCTTTCCTTAACAGTCTTTAAAAAAAAAAAAAAATCATGTTATTCTGGTTATAAAAGTAACATATGGTCACAGTGGAGAATTTGCAAAAGTATGGAAGTATAAGAGAAAATAAAATGACTAGACACCTCCTGGCACAAAGATAATCACTAGGAGCATTTGGGGGGTTCCCTACCCAGACATCTTTTTTGTTATTCTTATCCTCTCCTCTCTCCCTTTCTCTCTCCTTCCTCCCACTTCTTTCCCTCCCCCTTTTCTTCCTTTTTGCTTTCCCTATCTCTCCTTTCTTCTTTTTTCTCATTTAATATTTTCTTTTCACCAAATTGTGTCAGTGTTTATTGAATTGTATATTCTATTTTTATAACATATCATCAGCATTTTCTCCAGTAACTATTTTTCCAAAACACTATTTTATTATGTGATATTTCACTGTATTTAGTCATTCCCCAAATGTTGCTTATCTCCCTCCCCACTTTTTTTTGCCAGTATATAATGCTCTGAAATACATCTTCCCACATTTCTACATTTGTCATGGAATAAATTCCTGGCCAATGATTTTTAAAAGCTCCTGATAGTTCTTACTGTGTTGCATTTTAGAGTCCTTCTACCATGAACTTTTTTTCAGCACTGGATAAAGGCAGCCTTTCTGCCACACCCTGACCAACACCAACAAGTGTCATTTTTCATAACTTAGACAAATGCATAGGTGGAATTTTTTTTGTCATTTTGACTTTGTTTTCTTTAATCACTAGAGTGGTTGAGGTTTTTAAAACATTTACTAGCTGTTTGTATTTTTCTTCCGTGAACTATTTCTTTTGGTCATATAAGCACTTGTTTTTGAGTTTACCGTTTTGTTCTTTGGTTTGTATGAGTCATTCTATACTTTATATAGAAACTTTGTCAGATTTGTGGCAATATTTCATTTCATTTAAATTTTTAAAAAAGATTTTATTTATTTATTTGAGAGAGAGAGAGCGAGAGAGCAAGCACGAGAGAGGGGAGAGACAGAGGGAGAAGCAGGCTCCCTGATGAGCAGGGAGCCAGATTCAAGGCTGGATCCCAGGACTCGGGGATCATGACCTGAGCCAAAAGGCAGACGCTTAACCGACTGAGCCACCCAGACACCCCTCATTTAAATTTTTTTTTAATAAAGAAGACTATTTTTAGGTTTCTTGACCTGTATTTCCCTTTAGAATTTTCTCATTTTCTTTAGGCTTAGAAGCCATTCTCTGATTTCAAGAGTAGGCACTCACATTTAAAACTTTTTAATGTTACTTTTTACATCAGTTTAACCCCTTTATGTGTCTTTAGTATATTTTGATTCATGTCAAGAGGTGAAATTTTAACATTATATATTTTTAAATGATCATCTAATTATCCCAGCACCATTTATCAAGTAATTCTTTAACTACTGTTCTTCATACTATTTCATTGTATACTAAGTTTTCATCTGGATGAATGTCTTGATTTCTGAGCTGTTCAGTTTTATCAATGTCTATTGCTTGTTGGGTCAGAATTTTAATTATTGTGGCTTTATAATATTTTTAAGTATCTAGTGAAACAAATTCTACTGTAATTTTTTCTGCTTTTCATTTTGTTTTAGTCTTCTTAGCCTTTAATTTTCTGTTATTCCAAGTAAACTTCAGGATCACCTTGTCAACTAAAAAGCACAACTGTTGGTGATTTTAATTTGAATTATACTCAACCTATAAAATAATTTTAGGATGATATCTTTCCAATATTATTTCTTCCAATTCATGAACTTGATACAACTTTTATTTATTTCATAGATCTTTTACAGTAAAGGTTTGACATTTTCCTATTATAGGCCTGTGATATTTCAAGGATAGTTCTAAGTATTACTATATATCTGTATCTATCTATCTATATATATCTATATATATCTCATTACTAATCTCCATATCTATATAGATATATCTATATGTACATAGGTATATCTATCTATATATAATTTTTAAGTTACTAAAAATTTATGTGAGGTTAATTTTTGGTGAATGCTATATTTCTCCTTTTATTTTCTAACTAGTTATTGGTACCTAGGAAATTTCTTTTATTATTGTATGTTTATTTTGAATAAGGCCACCCTATAAATTTTGGTGAATTATAACTTAATTGTTTTTGTTAAATAAGGTCATTTTACAGTCAGATCTATGTCCATTAATCTAAACTAAATCAGAGTAAATAAAGATTCAGCTTTGAAGTCTTCCTGGGAACTCTTTTTTCCTAGAATAGAAATAAACCTACTTTTGAAACTCTTTTACTATTACTTTAGTCACCCAGGTACTAAGTGATGCTGTAATGCCATTTCTTAGGAATCTAAAATTTTGTCTTTGTATCCTTATTATTTTTTATAATAATAGCCTTTCTGCAGCTTAACTACCAGTCTCTACTCCTGGAGGAGTTTTGTCTTGTCGTTATAAACACTATGCAGGTTATCTTCAGTTAAATTATTTTTCTTCCCTTAGTTCTTAATTCCAGACAAATAATATGGCTTATTCATCAGTCCCAAATACCTTCTTTGCCGTAGCCCTAGTAGTTATTATGCCCAGAGATGGTATCCAGAGGTCTCTTATAAATTTTTAATAAAACTTTAGAGCTTCTGGCTTCTTAATTTAGTGCACTGTATAGTATCCTTGTTGCTACAAGGCAAATGACTGATTTGGCTTCTTAATTTAGTGCACTGTATAGTATCCTTGTTGCTGCAAGGCAAATGACTGATTTGGAGGCACCGAGGACAACTTTGTAACTGGCCAGGGCACACTTGAGACCACTCTAATGTGCTTCCACATTTCCCCCCTTGCCTGGTCACTATCCATTGAAATCCTATCTTTTCTGCAAGCACATCTTTTGCAGGGCTTACATTTTATATAACAGTTCACAAGAAAAAGACCAAGCATTTTTCCAGTGTAGAAAGAGAAAAAAATCTTTTTAATGTTCAGTGAGGTCTTCCTGATTTATAGGTCATCATAGGACCTATAATCCCAAGGACATGGTGGACCGCATTATAAATGCTTTCACAGTCACTGTTCAGGTACGGTGGTTTAGTTTTGTGATTTTTGGGGACTATTTATGAAAATTATTTGATTCACTCATAGACTAGTCCCCCCAACACAATGGAAAATTACAGATATTTAAGAGATAATTCCCAGCATGCACATAGCATATATAAACACATGCACACACACAAACACACTCACTGCACACTTGCTGCAGACTTGAGCTAAAGAACTCAAGTAATACTTGTAATAACACTTAAGATTTGAAGTCACATGTTTTATTTCAGAACATCCAGATAATTAGTTCAGTTCCTTTACTTTGCTAATTTGATGACATTCCATAGTTAAAAGGGTTTACATTATAATTGTATTTTTGTTTAAATGGTCTTAAGAACTGTTAAGCATACAATTGGCTCTTTTTGTTTTGTATATGTGCAACATAAAAAAAACTATTTTGAACTTCGTTCATTTATTTAAAAATATCCTATTTGTTCCATCTGTGAGAAAAGTTTCATTTTGGAATAGTTGTTATAATATGAAAATTGTGACTATTCTGGATGTACATAGCTGGAATTGTAAAAGAAGTTTCCTCTAGAACTAAGTAGTGTAAGACTCAAAGATACATCATTATTAGATTTTGAATGTATTATTTAGGCTCATCTTTTATATTTGGTATTAATTAATTGAAGTTAAAATAAAATGTAAATTTTATAATATGTTGAAGTTCTATAATCACCCTTAAAACCTTTATTTTTAAAAGTAAGGTTTGTTCATAGCCCAGAATTATGTGAAGGTTGGAACTTCTTTTAGAAGATTGAAATAAAATACAATGTTTAAAGTAGTTTATATGCTCAGATATGAAAGGAATGTTTAAACCCCTAAAAGTGCTGCAATCAAGAATAATATATTTTCACTGTGCATAAATTTAACAAATTATTGCTAAAACCCATAAGCAGCAGGGAACAAAAACCATCAGACTCATTAGTTAGTGTTCTGCTTGTGCTTTAAGATCATGACTAATCATTTGTTTATTTTGAAAAAAATGATTTTTTAAAATTGTTAGGCCCCATTTCAAAGAAAGAATGCTGTATAATATTATAATTGAATATTCCCTGCCCAGTTTCACAGCAGGTTTCTGGGCCAAAGTTAATGCTTTCCTTTCTGGGTACTTGAAATGATGAGCTAGAATCCTATTGAAAATAATCAACGTCTAAACTTTACAAGAGAATTATTAATAAACTTGTGATTTTTCATATTGGTACTATCAATTCCTGGTTTGGCTTAAGTCTCTTTTTGCTCTTAACTTTAAATATAATATTAACCTGAAACTTTTCCTTATTTCCTGAAATAGTTCTAAATTCTATAATTAAAATAGCCACTAGGTATTGTTATGTACTACTTGTCCTAAGTCATGACCAGATTTCTCTTTTGTGTTTGATTCAGGCTTTCAAAGTCAGTTCAGATCAAAATTCCAAGGCTTGCCCACATCAGTGAGGCTCCAAATTTTGTTTTGATTATTCCCATTTGTGGAGAAATTTCCTTACATGTGGAAATGTAGGAAAACATAATTGGGGGATCCTCAGAACTTACTGATCTAATATGCAACACAGACATTTCTGAAATATTCTTTTCCCGTTTTTCTGTGTTTCTGTGAAATGATTGAGAGTTGCTCTAAAAGTTACCAGAAATATGTTGAGGCAGAACCAGATACCTGGATTTGCCTTTAAACTGACTGATTTAATCAGCAAAATTACATCTTTACATTAAGAAGAGAATGCTCATTGATATTTTTTTGATAGAATTTTTTAATGACTGGTGGATGTCTTTGAAAGTGACAGTGTTCTTCCCTATATTTATAAGTAGCTTCTAAAACCATTAAATCCACACCAATCTGCATTTTCAGGAGTTAGATTCCTGACTCATGAAGAGAGGGGACAAAGTTGTTCCTTGGAATGAAATGGTCAGTCACTTCCCCACCTTTTGGGGAAGCTAATTTCAAGTCAACAGATCCATAAGGGGAAATAATTGCTGTGTATTTTTAGTTTTATGGGTCAGAATGCCATGGTAGGAACTTGTTCAGATAATGATTATTCAAATATATATATATATATTTTTTTCTGCAGTGTCTAAAATATATTAGGTCCAATTCTGTTGTCTACTTTTAATCACCATTAGGAGCTGCCATTCTAGGTTAAAGAACCCACGTTATAATTTGAAAAGGCAAGGGCATTGCTAAATGCAAATAAAGTGCTTCCTTCACTTCATTTTTAGAGGAAGCTCTGGCCTTTTAACGTGGAAGGAAGCATTGCTTTGTAAGCTCAATTTCTTCCTGTATTTCTTTAGTATAGTATAACCCTTATGTTTGTAGACCATAGTATAACACACTCATGCTACACTGGTTAACAATTTCAGCCCATCCTCTGAAAAGTTATGATTCAAGCTGAATAGAGGTGGTCACCTGCAATACTTTTTATAAATTCTGTGGAGACTTTTGCCCCCACTACTAGCGTTGGTTGGGGGACTCACCAGCTGTCCGTCATGTGAAACTCTCCTGCCTTGAGTCTTCACATGGATACTAGTGATGACCCAGAAGCAACTATTACTCATCTATCTCTATATGACTCTTTTTTAAAGCTTTCTATTGACTTACAAATTTTAAGAGCCATCTATTTACACATTTATTAAATAACTTTTTGAAGAATTCTTGCACCTATCATTGATATGGAGATGTATTTAACTCAAAGGTGTTCTTGTGGTTGCTATTCCTTTTAAGAGGAACAGCACCTATAAGTATTATCTAAGAGATACCAGCTATCTGTAAACTTGGCTGTGATCTGTTTTGATAACATGATCTAACTTTAATATCACATGAGGCCAACAGTGGTCTAGATTGAGGCATGTCTTTTCCTAGGCTTTCTGTATTTCTGAACATCCCATGTGTCCTTTAACCATATTCATTTGTTCGGTTGAAATGACTACCAACTCATCTAATTTCACCTAGTGTCGAAAGCTGGCCTTGGGTTATCTTCCCTTCACAGAGCTAAAATAAAGAATGTGCTCAGATACCCATCCACCAGCAGACTGCTTTCTCTGTAAGCCTAGCAGGGAGACTTCTCTAAGACATATGTAGAATCTTGATAAGAAACTAAATAAACCTATTAACTTAGCTGTATAACAAGCCCCACTGGTGGGATGCATATCATAAAATAATACTCATAATAACACAAATGAATAATACCTTCCCCGTGTGTGTCGTATGGTAGCTTTTGCTGTCCTTGGAGAGGCTAACTCCTTTGCCCTTAGTAGTCATAAGACACAGGGCTAGATTTAGAATCTAGGTCTCACAACAAGTAATTGTGTACCCATTTATTTAAAATAATGAAAATAATAATCATAAGAATAAAAACCACAATAAAGCACAGTGGCTAACTGAACTGCTAGCTCTTTGTGAATCTTTAAATCAGAGTCAAGAAAGGAATCTTAAATCAGAAACATGCAATCAAAGCATATTTATATTTGTTTTGTGTGTTTCTAGCTCAGTTCATGAATTCTTTTTTAAAGATCTTAATATTGTTGGTCAGGTAGTTTGAGAAAATGTCATGAAAAGCTTTTTCGCTGCCATAACATAATGGTAATATGGCATAAAATGGAAGAGAATTAACATCAATATTTTGTTTTCTTTTTCTTAGGAATTTTTAAGACTATATTTTAGTGCTTTTCTGATACAAGAGTAATGAATTGATTCTTATCACAAATAGAAATAAGTATATGGATTAGTTATTTTCTTTTAAAGTAGAATATCAACTCTACATTTTAAAAGTGGAGATTAACAAATTTAGATATTCATTACTTCAACTTAAAATATAATTATTAGAAGAATAAACTTCTTAAGGCATATTAGCTCAAATTCTCTTTCAGATTATTTTAATTATACTGAAAAATCACACTAATCTTATTAGAATGAAATCTAATGTATATACTAAGTAAATAAAAATAAGTGCTTTCTGAGAAATGTTGGTAAAAGGGAATAAACCAGTACCTGATAGTAGTATGTTGAATTGATAAATTTTTCCAAGTTCTTTTTGCATAGTTGAGTTTATTTCTTGAATAAGGAACTCTTAAAGAACATGAAAGCAGATTATTTTTCTCCTATCCTCATGCTTAAATAATATGTTACATGCAAGAATATTATTCTAAAATGATTATTTTGTCATAAATAAGAAATTTATTTTTATACTAATTTTTTAATTTTTTCAACTAAATCATTGCAAAACTGTCAACCTTGTAACAGTAGTATTAGTATTAATTTATCTAACCATGCATGATTCATTTAACCCCACAGTAGCTGTAGCTTGCTTGCCTTGTTTTTTCCCTGAAATTAAACAAAAAGATATAAAAACACAATGAACATCTGTTTTACATAGCAAGACAGCAGAACAACTTAAGTCCTAATAAATTGTTAACATTGTATGATTTCACACATGGATTTTGGAGATACATACATATATGACTTCTCTGAACTTTCTCTGTTAAATGTGCACTGTTGTTAAACTACTTGTTTTTTCCCTGCCTACTCTTTGAAGAAGTCAATTAGGAATAATGGGAAACAAGGGGTAGGCAAAACATTGCAGTGCAGTGTTATTTCCATCTGTCTGAGAATATTTCAGCCAAAAGTTTATTTTGGGAAAAAAAAAGCCGTAACACACTTTCAGACACATAAAACCGCAAATACTTTGGCTGCAAATTATTCTGCAGTGTTGTTGCTGTGTTGTTGCCTGTGTATGTTCTTGTGTGAGAAGCTGCCACCTATCCATGCATGTGTTTGCAGATTCTCGTCTGTGTGCTTGTTCATGAATTAGCTCATCCTCCTCCTGGTTCAGGTTAAATTTAATCAAGAGAACAAGAATTTATGGGTATGACTGTTAGCTGGAAAGCCCTTCTTCACTTGCAAGTCTTTCTTTCAACCTATATCTTCTGCTGAAATTTCTCAGTGGGATGAAGTGTTCAGTGATCAGTCAACCAGTCTATTACGTGTTACCTGGCTTTACATATACCCTCGATGGTTCTTGGAAAAATAATTTAATATTGTTTTGTCTCAGTTTCTCTACTGGAAAAGGAAGCTATTGGTATGAATCACCTCCTTACCTGTGAGGAGTTGAATTATGTTAGTTCTGCTTGCCAAAGCATCAGGAATAAAGATGTCTCCCCCCCCAATCCCCATTTCTTGGTGGGGGAAAAAAACCCCAAAAGTAGTAACATTTAATGCAACAAAAATATTAACAATAAAAGAAACTCTCCTGTGAAACCGTAATATGATTTAAAATTAACATTGTTCTAAGGTAACTGAAATATGCGATTTTCCATTTTGCCTTTTAACTGACAGTATACCCATAATTCTTGATGGTTATTATTTTTTCTCCAAAGATAATTTATGGGCCATTGGTGACTGCACTATCTATTGTTCTAAATTGTTGTCTTAACTACATTCTTTAAAAATATAATGTTGAAGGCTCATAATATTGAAGATGACTCCAGGATGAACCCCGAGTTTGCAGACCGAATAAAACAACTTGATAAAGAGGCATCTTACTACCGTGATGAGTGTGGCAAGGCCCAAGCGGAAGTTGACCGGTTGCTGGAGATCCTCAAGGAGGTGGAGAATGAAAAGAATGACAAGGACAAGAAGATTGCAGAACTTGAGAGGTAAATTTTGCAGTCATGTTGTGAATTGTCAGCAGTGAGTGAACATGGATTGCTTAGTTGCCCATCACAGATCGTAGTGGATTTGGAATGCACATTCATATTTCAAGTTGGAAACGAGTTACGTATGAGGAATAGGGCCTGTTAGGGATGATGTTATGTTTCTGTGGGATACTCAAGAAGGCAATTGGCTTATCTTTTGAGGGCTTATGTACTTCTTAAGTGTTTAAGAAAGTAATGGCCAAGTTCTTGAGTGATGTCCCTCATCTAGCATGTGTGCCAGCAAAGTGTGTGAGAAATTGAGGCTATGACTACTTGAAACCTTAGTGTTGTTTTGTTTTGTTTTTCCCATGAAAGACAGGCATTTGTGGTTTAGGTCTGTTTCAAGCAAAGAATATATTTGGCAATTCGTTCAAGATAGAAGAAGGAGAAAGGAGCTCATATCCTTTGGATGTGTTTTGGCACACCACAACAAGTTCATCTTGGGATGTATCTTTTTAGAGGACCTTATAGCATTTGTTAAATAAATATGTTTGAATAGGGTCTAAGGCAGGCCTACCTGATAGCAAATTCTGTCTAAAAACAAAGAAGGTTATATCAGGGTTCCAGAGTATTTAGATTTTCAGATAAATCATATCCATATTGTATTTATGTATAAGATAGACTCTAAAAATAAGCTTTCTATCAATGCTTTTTCCTGTATTTCATATAAGAAAAGAATGTCTGAATAATCTTACATAACTCCATTACCTCTGAGGATTTCTTATTGGTTCAGCAATAAGGCAGAATTTGTCTTTCCTAGATTCAGTCCATATGGAAGAGATCAACAAATTTTGAATAAATCAGTGAATGTTTGCCATCTCTGATCAAGACACTTGTGAGGCCTGATAGAACTTTAAGATATATGCAGAATAGCTCTCTGTGGCCTGTGGAAAGATCATGGGCTGTACTGACAGAAAGACCTGGGTTCAAATTTTGCTTCTGCTTTGTGCCAGCTGTGTGACCCTAAATCTTGTTAGAAGTGAATCTTTAACAGTCTTTTAAAATGTATCATACTTTTCAGGTGCCAAGTCCTGGTGGGATAGTTACATCATTAGGAATAGTTGAATGCTAAAACAAATTCTCAATATTAAGTGGCCATGTATTAAATGGATAGGTCAATTCTTAAATTTTCAAGCATAGTATTTAATATATTCAAACTGTAAATCAATAAATACTTCACTTAAAAATCTTAGTATTAGTTTGATGATAACTGGATTTTTATACAGTGTGACCAATTTTAGTGATTAAATCAAGAATTTCTTTTCCTGAGATAAGTGTACAAATTAAAATCCTTAAAAGCTTAATTTTAATTTTAAAATGTGGGAATGTTCTTCAGTCTATTGGCTCTTAAAAACACTGTTAATTTTAGATGTATCTACATGTCTACTTTGTAATTATATATTAGGACCAAAATTTTTCTTGACAAGCTAATGTGAGATCACAGGGACGTTATCATCACATCTCTTTTATTGGTGAGAAAACTGAGGCCCTGAAAGGTTGAATTACCTCCTGGAGATTGGTCCTGTGGTCAGAAATAGGCAAAACTATAATGTATGTTTCCTGACTCCTAGTCTGCTGTTCTGAGAAGCTGTGAGCCTCTAAAGGGCATAATATTATCAATGCCCTAGATAATATTAATAATAGTAATTACAATAATAATAATAGATTATGTATATTTTATGCTCACAGTGTATATCAGGTAGTCTGCCGAGCACTTGACCTGCAATACCATATACCATTTAATCTTACAGAACAACACAGAAAGTATCATTATCTTCATTTTATAGATAAGAAAACTGTGATTTATACAGATTAATAACTTCCTAAAGCTTTCAGAGTTTATAAGATTCAAAGTCAGAATTTGAACCCAGGTCTAACAGGTTAGTGACAGAGAACAATCTTGTCCAACAATGAGCCAGAAGGAAGAACTTAGTCCAGTAGCACTAAACAGTCATATAGCCTGCAGAGAGAGAGAGGCATTGCTGCTGGGCCACGGGAGATCTGTCTCATTTTTATTAGCTTTCATGAGAGAAAGTGATGTGCCCCACATTTTGAAGGCATTTTTCTGCGCTAACCCAGCTCCCCAGAACTGTAACTGAAAAAATAAGGATCAGCTACTATAAATATTTGCATAAAAATAGCTTAATCATCCAGTTGGACAAACAGGTCTTAGCTGGACACTAGTGCCATTAAATCATCGAGAATATTCACATTTTTATATCCTCAATATGGAATGCATTAAAACAACAGTGATTTTACAGGCATTTATCTTTATGTACTTTCTGCACATTTTCTTTATCTCTGCCTTTGCCTTTCCTTAAAGCTGATGCCTCCCAGGCACTGTAATTCATAAAACGTGTGGTGAGACTTGAGTCTGTCCCAGTTCTCTGCCTGCTGGTATCTTGGGTCCAGCAGCAGAACATAGTCTGGGAAATGTCTGAGCCCCAGCCCCAGTCCAGGCCCCAAAGGAGGTTGGGGGTAGTTGAGGGGGCGGAAAGTAAGAGGGGAAGTTTCTTGGGAAAACTTCCGAGCTCAGCCTCAGCCTGCCTTTCTGAAGCATTATCTGCCGGGCTCCGTGTGTATTCTGACCAAAACATCTTCCTTGTTTGTCAGGCAGCCCTTTTCAAATTGGGCAGTATCTCTATTTTCTGGCTTAAACTACAAAATTCCTACCTCATAATGTTGGGAACTAAAGATTTCTTAGCAATGTGACATATATCTCCATTCTGGAGTCATGGAGGAGTGTTTGCAATTAAGTTTGTGATTCTGAAAACCAAAAAATTGAATTTGAAATAAATTTGTGGTCCCTGGTCTGTAATGTGACCTACCAGAGTGAAAAGACTTCTTTTTAAAAGCAACGAGTGTTCTAAAATATTCCGAACTTTAGTCATGTGCAACAAAAGGTTCAGGGTTAGGAATAGCATAACTCAAATGACACTGATGCTGGCCTACTTCTCTCTCAGAGGGCAATTCTTGTTTGCTTTCTACTCTGCTCATCTTCCCATTTTTTATTTTCTTCACAATGTATACATTCCAAATAGCATATGCCTGGCACTTATATGGATGCATTTACCTCTTAAATTCCACGTGAATGATGTTTTACATCACCATAAAAGATTTTGCTTTTCAAAATGCATATTGCTCCAGTGTGGTCCCCATGTGCAGTTTTTCCTATAAACTTTTGCACTTGATGCTGATGGCTCAGCAGGGAGCTTCTGCCTTGGACAGCAGGCGAATGGACTCTGGGGAGGTTTGACACGAGGTGGGTGAAGGGCCTTGAGCATACCCCTAAGAGTTGGTCCCAATCAGGCTGAAGTATTTATTTGATCACTGGTGCTAGATACCACATCTGCTATATGATCAGATAGGTGATCAGACGTTAGAGGGAGTGAAATATGTGGTCGTTTTGTGTCAGTATCCATCAAGTGCTCTGAGTTTTATTTAGAGTTTCAGAATTAATTCTGCCTTAGGGGAAAGAGAGAAGTTAACAGATCTCTTGTGAAACAAGGCCTGCTGCCACTAGGTTTCTGCATCTCAGCCACAGGAAGGTATCAGTCAGGTGACCGTTCATATAATTATCCTAAATATGATAGGGGATTTGTTGGTATTTGTCTAGGGGACAGGGAATGCCCGAATCAAGCCCTTGATCACATCCCTCCCCACTGTGGAGAGGAGCACATGTGCCTTGGGGTTCTGCTCCAAAGACATAACATCAGAATAGAAAACAGCACTAGATTATCTGGATCAAGGAGTGATGCCATCAGACATTCGGACATTTGAGAAATTATCTTAGATGCCTAAAAGCACCTTATCTAAGGTTGAGAAACAGACTGTTATTTTTTCCTTCTGAATTTTTTCAGTAATGTGATGACATAATTTCTTTGATGCCTTTCAGAACACTTTTAACAAGATGTAAACTGAAGCTTTATGTAGAAAAATATGGTACTATGTTCTAGAAGTCTCATGGCACATTGAAGAAACGTGATACCAGTTCTGTTTATTTTGATAAAAACTCTTCTTGCTGAGAAATATCCATTTATGTTTGGTAAAGTGAAGAAATTTCAATGAAACAAGTGGCAGATAGTTTTGCATCATCCCTAGCAACCCTTTGAGGAAGGTCATGGATGTCATGGATGCCTTTGGGAATTTGAGGAAAACTAGGAATCCTTGGAAAAGGCACTAATCTTAAATGTTTACTTGCTATTTCAATTTAGGATTCTCTAAAGCTTGGCCATGGACCTCAGTTTTATATACCTCTCTGATCCAGAAGAATTTGAAGCAACAGCTAGGGCCAAAGTGCCCACAATGATCATGGCCCAATCTAAGTTATTTTTAATCAGTTGTGTGTTAATGATCACGAAACAATGTGCAAGGGGATTTCAGATACAAAGGATTATTGGACCAATGCTTTTACCGCGTGTTTAATCCTGAATTTTCTCTTTGATTTTTAACATTATGATCAACACCATTTTCATTTGAAATGTTTTTGTTTAAGCTTTCTCCTGAGGATTTGTTTTGTTTTTCCTTCCTCTGTGAAATGCTTAAAATTACTTCTTATTTTTAAAAATTTTTTCAAGTTTCATGTATTTAAGTAATCTCTGCACCCAACATGGAGCTCAAACTCACAACCCCGAGATCAAGAATCAAATACTCTTTTGACTGAGCCCATCAAATGCCCCTAAAATTACTTCTTAGTAGTATGGAACGGTGGGGTCCCCCTGAGCAGATAGCTGGTCACGTATTTGTTCATCCACTTTGTTTTTTACAAAGAACATTATATAGGTTCACAAAATGAATGCCCACTGTATGCTCCTGTGGTAGCTTGAAGAAGATCATGACTTTTTTTTCTTTTAATTATTGCTTGGATTTGGGACTTTATTATTTTGACTAACTAGAAGGGCATGTTAAATATTTTTGCACAAATAAGTTATTAAGCATCTGGATATTTTCAGTGATGAAGTTTGATCCTCATTTTCACAACTGAAAAAAATTTACTCTCAGGTTTGGAAGTTGCTCTGTCCTCTCTTGGGAGGCTGATAGGCAGGCAGCACCTCACCCAAAGCCCTGCTCACAGTGTCTTTGATTATTGCTATGTGCGGTACTTTGTGAGTGCCTAAAATGGAAATCTGAGCGGAAAGCCAAACTGTTCAGCTCCTTTTGGTTTTCAAGGAGGAAGGAAGAATATCTCATAAGATATAACCATCCAACTTACTGGTTCAAATAAAAGCTTTCCGACATCAGTGCTTACCACTAGCTCTAATACCTTAATAACTTCCACTTCAGTTTATTAAGTAATAAAATTTTGTACGGACACAGATAGGAGCTTTCCCTTATGAATATTCCTCCAGAAAAGGGCAAATTCTGCTATTGGGTTGCTGGAGCACACCTCTGGTTTACACCAGTGCTTACGGTGATAATGCGTGAGAGCAGATACTGGTTTCTTACGTGTGATATTTAACAGAACAGCTTATAGTGTGTGCCCAGGGCTTTTTGGGGTAATATCAGATAAAAGTTGCTTTATTGTCCTTCATTTGGTTATAAAACCTGCTAATATAACATCTGTTGGCTGTATGTTTAAAACTAATGCATTTCCTTCCTTTTATTCTCTTTTGCTATCCCTTTTCCTTTCTGCTTATCCTCCAAATCGCTGCTTTCACCCTTGCTCCAATCAGCTTGACTCTCAGGTCAGTACTTTCAGTTTTTCTTCTAACCGCCTTTCCCTCCTAAGCTCAATTTATTGCTTGCACTTGTTTAACAAACACATTTCTGAAATGGTTTTCCTCTGGCCACCACATTTTTTTTCCCATTTCATCCCATGCCTAGGGAAGGTTTATTTTATAAGAAAGCTGTATAGGTGGGAAAGGGCAAAGAAGAAGATGGGAAATAAATCACTGTTGGATTATTCGATACATTTGATTCCCAGATTATACAACCAGTAAGAGAAATCAGAGTGAAATTCTAGAGCATTTCTCCTGAGCATCTCAGAAGATTGACTGTGTGATGATAAAATATGTTGCAGTGGAAAAAACAAAATCCAGGATGCTAAACTTAACCTAGGAGAACAAAAGATCTGCCTGTGACACAGCAACTCAAATGCTAAATTTAATAGTGCAAACCACTCAGACTTTTTGCTTAATAAATCACTATGTTTTGAAAGATTTATGATACTTTTTTTTGAAGTCACTTTTGAAAATTATCAGTGTGTTGGTAACATATTGTACACACATGTTATTTCCTGTCATTGTTTTGGTTTTTGACTTTTTAACTTCATTTTTATTAGCTGTAAGACATACTTTAATTACCTAGGGCACAGCATATGGAACCAAATGTAAAACTAGATTTAGCATTGACTATGTACACCCTGATATTAAGAAGCAAAATGAATATTTTGTTTTAGAAATGCATCCCAGATTTGATTCCTCTTAGATAGGAGTCCAAGTCAGTAATTGGTTCTCCTTTGAGTCAAGCAAGACTTCTCTTTATAATAATATGCAGTACTATCTAGTGATTTCTTCATTCAGTCAATGAATTTACCAGAAGATGCTCATTGTATGATTTGGGCTACGAAGTCTTGGAAAAAAAAAAAAAGACTCAAATTGTTAGCCAGTGTAGTCGCTCTTTTGAGAGGCAAGCAATGTTATTTTCTTCTCTTTATTTAGTATCTGCACCTCTTTATGCTGTCCATTGCTCATCACATAAGCCACCAAACCAATGCATTTATGCTAACAGCAGATAATTTCAAAGTGAGACCTCCTGTCCACGTACCAGTTTTGTCCCACTGCTTGCTCCCAATCCCTGTGGCTCATAGTGCTTGAAAATGAAACCACATCTCTGCTGTTCCCGCATACCACACTGGGTGTCCCACAGCAACTGCCTTGAACTTCATCTTACTGAAGGGAGCCCATTCTCAAGAGTTCTCCAGTGATCTAAACAGAACTGCTCTCACCCAAAACTAATAACTATTAATTCACTTTCTGGTGCCCCTATGTGCAGATAGAGACATCATAATGAAGGTGAGAGAAGAGGAGGTTGGCCCCATGGCATCCAAATCTTTCCTCCAAGTTTTGGATCCACTACTTTAATGAAGCTTTAAGCTTTTCTCTTTGCCTGTCTTTTTGTTTTCTTTCTCTTTTTGCCTTCCCTCTGCTGCTCCTAATCTGCACCTGTTGATATTGAAGCCCTTGAGACCAGGGACCACTTTGGCTATTATACCTGAGGCTCCCTGCCAGGACCTTTAGATGTTGTCCACAGGCATTCTGCTGTGTTTTATGTGTCAGAAACTGTACTGTGTAGTATTTAGTTTTTTCCTGTTTCGTGTGAATGAACATGAACTCTGACTCTCAGAAGACAGGATGCAGGATTAGGGCTGGGAGAGGTTGTGGGTAATAAGGGGTCTTTCTATAAGGGGCTTGGTGTGTTGTTTGTGTTTGGTAAAATGTTCAGGCCAAGTCTTGTTGTGTGAACTGTATGGTCAAATCAAGATTCAGATCATTTTAATATCATTTAATCTCTTGCCCCAAATGAACACAATGGAGAAAATGTGCAATCCTTGTCAACATTCTCTTGTTATATTTTTAGTGCAAGAGAAATTGGGCAACCCTGCTTTCCTGGAACAAAAATATGTATAGGTCTTGGAAGCTTTCTTGAGCTCTGACAAGTTTCCAGAGTTGACTCTGCTTTTTTTCCAACTACTTCCAAGTTTACCAGTTAAAATAAAATGAAATGTACTAATTCTGGAGGGGAGGTGGGCAGGGGGATGGGCTAACTAGGTGATGGGTATTAGGGAAGGCATTTGTGGTGAGCACTGGGTGTTGTATGTAAGTGATGAATCACTAAATTCTACACCTGAAACTAATATTATACTGTATGTTAACTAACTGGAATTTAATAAAAACTTAAAAAAGAAAAAATATTTAAGGGAAAACAAATGAAATGTAACAATTGAATTGAATACGGGATCTCTGGCCCATGTTATTTCTTTATATGGCTCACAATTGAAATACATGTATTTATGTGTGTAGGCATACACATATATGTGTGTATACACATATCACATATTTTTAAAAAAATGTATGGTCTTTCTTACTGTAGAATTTTGTAGTGTGCCCTGCACCTCCCTGCCTCCCAATCTGAAGTTTGAAAACTTGACTAACTCTTGGGTCTATTTTTCTGTGCTAGACTCCATGAGAAATCTTCCTCTCCAACTACTTTTTAAAGTGGCCTCATTTCCTTTTCAAACTCTGTGTAGACTCTGCTTGAAATCAGGTGGACATGTAATAAGGATCTGGTTTGGTAAAATGCAAGTGTCATATTCCAAACCTGTTCAGGTTCTCACTCCAGAAAACTCCACTTTTGTCAAGAATCTCTTTACACAAAAATCAGTGGGAAGCTGTAGAGATTTAATTGGATCCCTGCATTGCACTCTGGGGGAGGGTTTATGTGAAGTTTGCTCTTTTCTAGGAACTATATGTGAAATTAGCATGTGGCTTATAACAGAAGAAGTTATCTAGATAAATATGTGTAGTAATTGACCCCCCAAAAAAGAAAAAGTATCATTTGGGATTCACTTCAAAATCCTGCCAGAGAGTTGACCAAGTAAAACCAGAAGGCTCGGGCCTTTCTGGGCTCTTCCAGCCTCTCTGATTTACTTTGGATGCTGGGTCAGCTGCTTCCTAGTTTGTGCCACAGTATCCCCTCTTGGAGAGGAAGGAGTTGTCTTTGGAGTAGGTCTTCTGGGATCCTCCCTGCTTATGTCCTACAGAGGTGGAATTGGCGATGGGCTGTGTGCATCTCCCTGGCAAGCAGGCTCCAGCTTGTGGCTGGTGCCTTGGCAGCAGGCATGAGCTCATTGTTACAGAGTCACTTCAAACATTTCCACCAAAATAAACTCTTTGTGATGTTTCCCCAGAGTTCAGTACTGCACTCGCAGTCTCTCATTCTTCTAGCAAAGGATGAAGTCATTACTCTAGGACCTCAGAGCCCTTTTGCCCAAAGAAATAATGAGAAACAACTTGCTTAGAGCATTCCCTTTCTGTCCTGCAATTTGCTCTCTGCTAAGGTCAGTTCTTGCCCCATTTTCTCCACGAATACCTAGTCAGTACCTACTGTGTGCTAGGCCTGGCATTATATGCTGGCCTGGCATTTCTAAAAATACAGCTGATGAAAAACTGACAAATTCCTTGAAGAAATAATGTATATGACATTCTTCATTTTTATATTCATGATGCACATTGATGTTAATCATAAAAGAAATAACAGAAGTAGAAGCAGCAGTAATAATATTGGTCATTAACTAAGTGCCAGCACTGAATTAATAACTTTTTATATGGTATTTACTCAAAACAACTATATGATGGACTGTCAGTTCTTCCATGTTGGAGAAGAGAAAACTGGAGTTCATAAAAGTTAAATATTTTGCTTAAGTTAATACAGCCAGTAAGTAAATAAATTGTTTTTTTCACCCAAAAGCCAGTCCTTTCTGATATACAAATGGAATCTTTTGCCACTTCTGCTACAATTGCATTAAAATCTTTGAGAAGGCCCACAGTAGGGACATTTATGCAATTGTGTGGGATCCATGGTTTCCCAGATATGAGGTTCATAGAATATATCCCATGAAGCACTTTGGGGAAATACTGTCCTGCCTCCTGTGCAGCCAGCCTCTGTCTTCGCCCTGAGATTCATGCCCTCCCTCCCCCTCCAGCCCTTCTCCCTCCTTGGGCTGGTTTCTTCTCAGGTGTTAACTCTCCAACTTCCCTGAGCCCCTCAGGCAGAAGCAGTTTCTCTCTGCCTTGATCTCCTTAGAGCTTTATCTGACCCTATCCCCCGGCCTGTGTTATATCCTACCTCAAATTAGGCACTGTGTGTCCTAGTAGATGGTGGCCTTCTTGAGCACTGGCTGGGTCTCCAGCTCCATGGGGTATTGTACCACACACTGGAGATGGCAGTCACACTCCTGTGTGTTGAATAAATGACTGTTGAAGAGAGGAACTTCCATTAGCTTCATCTCACTCCTTCCACCCTCTACTCGGTCCCCATGGAGAGTTGCTGGTGGGCTCTTTCTGGAGGCAGAGTTGACTGCCCTGGAGATCTTATAGCTTCAGACAGGAAGCCCTAAGAAAAGATATGATTATCTTTTTATCAAGCTGGATACTTCAAAGTTCAAGAAAAATAAAGACACAAATGAAAGGAGAAAAGATCTCCTTCTAGATGTATTTCATTTTCTTCCTCCCTCTCTCCCTCTCTCTTTCCCTCCTCTGCTCTTTCGTCCTTCCCTTTTTCCTTCCTTTCTTATCTCCCTACTTCGCTTCTTACCTCTCTCCTGTCTTTCATTCCTTCCATCTTCCTCTCTTTTCCTTCCCTTTGCTTTCTCTTTCCCTCCCTCCCCTTCCCCCTCTTTTCTTGACTGTTAATTGAAATCCTTCTGCATGCGGGAGAGTCAGTGCTAGGTGTTGGGAATATAGCAGTGAAACAGACATGACCCCTCCCCTTAGTGAATTCAAAGACCAGCACTTCCTATAAGGAAGGATTTGGCCACTAAGAAAAATAGTTTGTCCCATTTATACTAATAACTGGAAAAACTGGGTTTCAGGTGTTTTTTAAAATTCCTTTTCCTGTTGGGGTTGAAGAGGTTATCCACAGGTCAGAAAATTATTTCCCTCTTTTAGCTGCCTTATACTAATGCTGACATTTCTGGTGAAGTGTCAGAAAATTTTATGCCCAAGCAGAACTGGTAGAAAGCCAGAAATCAGTTGATTTTGCTTTGGGTGCAAATATTTTATTGGGGATGGAAAAAGTTGTTTTCCCTGATTTACAGCTCCTGCAAACATAAAGTGGGTTCTATATTTGGAAATGTTTTTGAACCTTTGAGGTGTAGCCAGGGGTTGGTTCTTGCACCTTTCCGACCTGGCCTTGGTAGGACTTGCCATGGCTAATGTTTTGCTGAGCCAGCTCCAATTTGTAGAACTAGGGCTTTATGCTCTGTATTATTTTTACTTTTTAACTTTTGCCTGAGTGGCTGCTCTGGCTCTCTCTCTCTGCATCCTCTAGAATGTGAAGAAGACAGAGGGAATACAATTTGCATTGTAGTTGAAATGCTTTGTGGTATGCTTCTGAGGTTCCTTGGAGATGAGTAAAACCATTCTCAACCTGCAGATCCGTTAAAACAATGACAATGACAGTAAAATCAAGCGATATTCCCAGGCAGGCCTAATAAGTCTTGGCCCCAGAAGAAGAGATGCCAAGTTGGTAGGGTTAACCATTCCTTTGTGTTTTTTTCAAAATTCTCCTCCCCCAACCCACCCCCTGTTCCTCCTCTACTCCTGGCTTTTGGTTGGTACAACCATATGGATGAATATCAGCAAATAGTAAATCTCTCAAGATATGTTAGCCTTTTCTGTAAATGTTGAGAAGGGAAAGGAATTTTTTAAAAAAATAGTTTCTCAGTATTATTATAAATCACTTTCTAGAAAAATAATATCTATTTCCTTTATATGGCTTTTCTTATGAAATGTGAATTCTATCACTTCATTACCCACAATACCAGCTCAAGTTGTAGGGAAAACCTATCCAACTAGTGACTGGGACTCTCTTCCGTATTGGGTAAAGGTACTTGGAATTTTCACACTGCGTAATTTCACATTTTTGTGAAGCCTACATTTTGGAGGGACCTATTTAAAAATGAGTAGGTACTGTGTATGTTTCTCTGAACAAAATACCTTATTGTTAATATATCTAACAAAGGCTTTGGAAATTTCTTTGTAAGGAATTGTGATAATTTTAATATTTGCTGCTCTTTTAAATTTTACTCTAAATTCGGTGACTACCATACAGGTGAAGTTTAATTGCAATATAAAGCTAAAGAAATATGAAAACTAGAATGGGAAGACAGAAATTGGCTGATTTTGCTTTGGGTGCAACTATTTTATTGAGGATGGGAAAAAGTTTTTTCCTAATTTGCAGCTCCTGCAAAAATAAAGGGAACTGTATAGAATTATTTTCATAGAAAAACTTTAATTCTAGAAATTATAGAGTGAGTCAGGGAATGGAAAGAAATTTCCCCTTGAAGAATCTCTTGTTGCCTTTTTTTTTTTTTTTTGTCCAAGAGCAGTGAGACTTATGTTTTAACTCTAGCTTGCCCATTGACCTTCTCTTCCAGTTTTTTCTAGTTGGTAACATTGTTAATATAAGCATTATTCTTATTGTTATAAATAGAGCAGAATGTACAATAATTTATGTTTTGCAATAATTTTTCCAATGATAGTTGAAAAGTGTGTGATCCTCACCATGTGTGGACGAATTATACTAATTTCATGTGAGACCCCACACATAATTGTGAAGACGCACGGTGAACATAAGCAACTCTTGAGACATTTTAATGTGTGGCAGGAGCAGAACTTCAGGCAGTGAATTTCTTTGCAAAATTTTACTTCAGGTTCTGGGAAAATCTCTTTAGAAAGTTTTGAGAACATAACCATAACTTCTCCCAGATGGGAACGTGAAGTCATGGAATAGTCTCTCACTGGCCTTTGGTGTTGGTCAACTGGCATATTCCCATGGCTGGACAGATCTCGATGTGATGTGTGAGTTGAAGTGTAAGAGAGTGGTTTTAAATTTAACTTCAGAGCCCTCTGCTATTTAATCATATGTCAGTTTGATGGTTCCAAGGACAGCATGATATGTTGCTCACAGATAATTACCGTGGAGAGAATGAGTTGGTTATAATAATGAATAGCTGGAGAATCTTCTGATAACCTGTGATGAGTGGGCCTTGGTGAGAAACACTCACTGGGCAATTGGCACATAGGTGTCCTATCACTCTGGTGAGTGTGGGTGCTCTTCCGCCACCTAAACATGCAAAGCAGGGGCTTTTAGGGATTCCTGAGTAGATAAAGAAGCACTACTCTTGGATTTCATGTGTGTCATCTGTCCCAGACCTGTTCCTACTTTTATTAGTATTTCACTTGTAATCCAGGTTCTTCCACTATCTATTGTCAGAATGTTACATGTAGAAAACTAAGTACCATCTTAAGAAGCAACATCCTCATTGCTGTGGCCACGTTGGGTACACGTCCACAGGAATTAAAGCCTCTTCCTATGTCTGTAAAATGGAGACAATGTATTATACTCATCCCTCCTAGGCTTGTGGTCAGAATGCACCTTTGGGCATGGAGCACAGTCTGGCGCACAGCAGATGTTCATTAAGTGGTGTTGTTGTGATGAAGGTTTTCATGACAAGAGTAATGGGTGAGAGTAGGGGGTTCATGCAGGAGAGGAGTGAGAGGTGATCTGTTCAGGCAGCCTCCTCATCTTTCCTAGTTCTAGAAAATTCAGTTGCTGGAATAATGACTTCAAGGCTTTTTCTTCTTAAGCCATTGAGAGATTTTGAGGGAAAGGTTGAAAACAATCTTACTCTGCTGAATGCTTCTTTCCTGAGGGATATGAATAACTGAATCTAGAAAGTTTCATCTTATGCTTATTAAAAAGCAATCTTTGTCTTACTTAAGGATGTATTTTAGATTCTTCTGGAACAAAATAGCTAAGATTCAGCCACAGGTTTTCCATATCTGTGCATAAAAAGACCTTCTGTTGAGTTTAGGCCAAGTACGCAGTTTGTTCCTTATCCATTTATTTACTTTATTCATTAACTTACTCACTTTCATCAAATAGTAATTGTATGTTTGCTCAGTACCAGGCATTGTGGTGTAACTTGAACTATTTATTCCTAGAAGCAGCATCTAGAAAGATGGAAGCAAATTGATAGGATTTATAGTATGATACCTACGCAAGTGGTATAACGGAATACACACTGTTCTGCACCTTGATTTTCTTTTTTTTTTTAAATGTCTTTGAGATCTTTCCATATCCATACATAAAAGCTCTCCATTCTTTTTTACTTCTGCATACAGTTCCATCATACCAGTCTCCTCCTGAAGAACTTTTAGGTTGTTTCAGATTTTTTCCTCTCATATAGACTGCTATAATTAATAACTTTGAATAGGCTTAATTTCATACGTATATGAATATGTCTGTAGGATAAATTTCTGGATGTGGAATTGCTAGGCCAATACCTTTCTAATTTTGCTAGTTTCCTCTTAACAGAGACTAAACCATTTATAGTCCTATCGTAATATATGAGTACCTCTCTCCCCATTAACTCTGTCAGTGCAGTGTAGTTTTCAAGCTTTTTTATCTTTGTCAATATGGAAAGAAAACAAAGGCATTTAAACATAGTTTTCATTTGCTTTTATCTTATTACAGGTGAAAATGGGGCATCTTTAAATATCTTCATAATTTGTCATATTCTTTTGTGGTTTTTTTTTGTATTTATTTTTCGAAGTTCTTTATACAGTAGAAAAATTACCCATTTGTCTGATTTGAGTTTAAAATGCTCCTTCCTGCCAATTTGGTTTTTTTAAAATTTTGCTAATGGTTATACAGAAAGTTTTAAAAATTATTTTTATATAGTCAAATACATTCAGTCTTTTCTATTATATCTTTTGAATTTTGTGTCATAGTTAGAAACCTCTTTCTTACTATAAGAACAGTTGCCTTGTGATTTTTTTGGGGGGGTGATATTTTTATGGTTTGATTTTCTGCATTTAGTCTTTGAACCATCTGGAATTTATCTTACTGTAAGGTATGAAGTATGGATATAACTTTACTTTTTTCTAGGTCAAGTGAAGTTTAAATGTCACTTCCTCTGTTTGCCTTTCACTGGAGCTAGCCCAGCCCAGGTTAGGTTTGTCTCTTATAAATTTATGTAACTTCCCACTAGAACATGAAGCACAGTCTTAATTTTTATTCAACGTCTGTCCTGTAGTCTAGAGTGGAACTTCCAGCTGGAAAGGACCTGTCTTATCCACCCAGTGCCTGTAAAATAGTGGACACTTAATAAATATTTGTAGAATGAATTAATAGAGTGAATTGTGAAGAACTGAAGTTATGAGGGGATAGAAATTATGAGTAGAAGCTATAGAAAGATGTGCAGGTGGCATGTGAGCCATCGAAGCTTACATAGAGGCGATCCAAGTCAACAGGGTGGTGGAAGATTAGATAGCTATTTTTATACAGGACAATAAAAACAGCTCTGTGTTTAGAGTTATCTTGGACCCTAGATGGCTTTCCCATACCCTTCTCTGTGAGACCCAGCAGAAATACCTTTTTTTTTTCTCCTTCTTAGGAAGTCTAATTTCTCAGCTTTCCCTGGGTTTAGTGAGACCTGCCTACATGATTGAGATCCCTGCCTAACGGTTGCAGGATGTAGGAACAGGTGTGGAAAATATGGCAGGAGCTAAGAACAGAGAGGTTTTGTCCAAGCTGTGTTTTAGATGCTTTGGGATAACTAGGTAGCTGTATCTAAGTAGGCAGATAGGAATGAAAATCTGAAATTGGACAAAGAGGCATTACCTATGGCAGAGTGTGCCACATTCAATATGAATGTCATGGGCATTCAGAAGGTGGAGGGTTCGGGAAAGTTTCTGTGAATGTGATGGTATTTGCATTGGACCAGAAAAATGGAAAGAATTTTATCAGATGTAGAACTAGATAGGGAGCATGAGCAAAGGCAACAGAAGTGAGAAGGTACAACGCTTGGAAGAGAGGGTAGGGGATTCTGTAGCTTAAGCTCTGGAATAGGGAGAAACATGGGCAGTAAGGGTTTGCCAAGATAGGGAAAGCCTTGAGTGCTTAGCTCAAGACTTTGAACTTTTTGAGTCTAGGAACAGCAAGCAACAATATCCTCCAGAAGGATAACTCTATAGCATTGCAGTGCTAGAGAGGTAGGCAGTAGCCTAAGCTAGAGGTAACAATGGTGCTGAAAGAAGGTGGTAGCACTAGAGGTGAAGAGGGAGGAACAGGCTTAAGAGAGCAAGGAGAATTAATAAAACAAGCAAACAGACAAAACACAAAAATCAACGCCTGTATATCTATCCTTTAGTTTCTAGAAGAAACTAACAAGAAATTAACAAGAGCCAGCCGGCCAGAAAAACAAATAAATAAAATGCTACTCTAATAGCAGGAAGAAAATAAAGGTGTGGTGGCAGAGATTTTTTGCTCAAGCAGTCTGTAGTTATTGTTGCTGTTATAGTAGGAGAGAAAACAAAAGAGTTAAGTGCATATTTGGTGCTATACATGATGCTATATTCTTTAGAGTTGATCACACATTTTCTTCATGGCAACTCCAAGAGAGCAGATACTATTATTGGTCCCATTTGTGAAATGAGGACAGCCAGGTTCAGAGAAGTTAAGTAACTAGCCTGTTGTCACACAGCTATTAATTAGTGGAACCAGGATTCAAATTCAAATTTTCTGACTCCAGAACCCAGAATCAACCACTGCATTCTATTCCACAGTGAGAAGTTTTGTGCTAGGATAAATTGGTTTGGCCCACTAACTCCTGATACCATAGGGACCACTCTTTAATGTGCTTCTTTTGGGGTGGAAAACTATTTCTATAACACAAAGGATTCCAAGCATTGATGAAAACCTCTTATAATGGAAGTTGAGAAGCTGTATTGGCAGTTTCTGCAGCCTTTTTTTTTTTTTTTTTTTTT
>NW_024423786.1:33974093-34053546 GCF_017311325.1 Ursus maritimus
TTTTTTTTTTTTTTTTTTTTTGAGCTGCTAGTCTGAGTCTTCACCCTCTCTTGAGCAGGAATGCGGAATTCCTCTTTTTGAAGTGAGTTTGAGTGGGCTTGGTGAGTGGGACTCCATGGAGGCAGCAGCGCCTTTGTAGGCTAGAGACAGTCATCAGCTCTGGATGGGCTTCAAGAAACATGGACGGCAGAGGTGGGGGAAGACCTCAGGCCATCCATCCTCCTGCCTGCTGAAGACAGTTCCCAGTGGGGAATTCTGGGGAAGCAGCCAAGAGAAAAGATGTATTTCCAGGAGGGGTTTTCTGCTTCTTCCAGGAATCATTCTTGGGACAGTTCTTCATGGCCCCACACAGTGTGATCAGAGAATCCCAGCAGCATAAAAGCTGAAAAGAAATGAAGGCCTTTTTTGGTGATAAATGATGAGTTTCCTTTTGGAATAAAGAAAAAACCAGTACAAACAAAAAAAAAACTCTCTGATAGAGAGATGGTCTTCTCTGTAGCACAGTATCTGTATCTCCCTTGATCTCATCTGAGGCATGTGGGAGGGTTGGCAGCACATAACAGAGGCTGAGAATTCAAACCCATGTATGTACTAGTACCCTTGTCCAGGCGGTCATCATAGTATGGAATCATTTCTTCCTCATCATTATGGCTAGGTCAAAGGGTAGGTATCATGCCATCGAAATGTAGTGTCTTCCTCCTGCAGAGCTTGGGTGGGTTTTTTTGTTTTGTTTTTAAAGTTTTAAACTTTAAACTTTGAAGGTTTAACAACTTTGTCTGTGTGCCTGATAAAAAGGATCTATATTAGCTTCTCAGTTCTTAGAGCTGCTGGGGAGAGGGGGATTTCTTTTCTGTTTATTGTTTGCCACTTCGGTTTACCTTCTCATCTCTCATAGATGTTTTATTTTTGTTCAGTCCTCTAAAATGAAGAGGTTTTGGGTAGAATGATTAACATTGCTTTCCTCAATTTCTCTACATTTTAAGTGTTATTTGTAGATTTTTTTTATCAATCAACAAAATTTTGTGAAGTTTAAAAGCACACAAGACCTTTCTAAAGACCCTATATTTTTATAATTTGGATAATTCTTAATTTCTAAGGAATTAGAAAACTTTGCTGCTGCTCATTAAGCACTTTCCATGGGCCAGCCTCTGTGCAGAAAACACTGGTGTGAAATGTTTTTTCTAATCCCCACAACAACCTTGTAATAAGGGCAAAAATCTCTGAAAAGATTGACAAAAAATGTTTAAGTGTGGGAATGGTTATTGCGGAGGTAGAAGGGGAGAAATATAACCTTTCTTTTCACAAACACTTGTACTGTTTAATTTTTTATTATGAGCATGTATAATTTTTTAATTAAGATATAATTAATCTACAATAACATACCCTTTTATAATATATAATTTAATTGTTGTTGGTGTATTCACAAGGTTGTACAACCATCACCACCAATTACAGAATTAAATTTTAATCACCCCAGAAAGAAACACTGTACCCATTAGCACTCACACTCATTTCTCCAATCATCCCCCCACCCCAGCCCCTAATCTACTTTCCATCTCTATGGATTTGCATATTTGGGACATTTCATATAAATGGGATCATATAATATGTGGTCTTTTGTGATTGGATTCTTGCACTGAGCATGATGTGTTTGGGTTCATTCATGCTGTGGCATATGTCAGTATTTCATTCCTTCTTATTGCTGAATAAGATTCCATTATGTGAGTATACCATATTTTTTAAATATATATTCATTAATTGTTCAAGTTTTGGGCTATTTGTGCTTTTTATTTATTCTCAAGAATGCTAATATGAACATTCATGTGCAAGTTGTTGTTTGAGTATTTGTTTTCATTCTCTTGGGTATGTACCTAGGAGTGGAATTGCTATGTCATATGGTAATCCTGTTTAAGTTCTGGAAGAACTGCCCAGTTGTTTTTCATGGTGGCTGTACTATTCTATATTCCCACTAGTACCATGTAATAGTTCCAGTTTCTCCACATTCTCACCGAAATTTGTTATTGCTGGTCGTTTTGGTCATAGCCATCCTGGAAGGGCGATGTGGTATCTCGTTGTGGTTTTGATTTGCATTTTCCTAAGGACTAATGATGACGAACATCTTTTCAGGCACTTATTGGCCAATTGTGTATCTTCCATGGACAGATGTCTATTCAGAGTCTTTGCCCATTTTTAATTGTGTTATTAGTCTTTTCATTATTGAGTTGTAAAAGTTATTTACGTATTATGGATATTAGACCTTTATTAGATATATGATTTTTTATATTCTCTTGTGTACAAGTAATTTTACACTTGCATTTGCTGTGTTCTATTAAAAACACAACAGTCGGCATTTTTTAGTAAGTTGGAAGGGTGATAGATTTAACAAAATTATGCCTCAGGAAAAGTACATGAATTTGTACTGTTGTAATTAAATATGTTGCTTACGAATAAATTACCAGTTGACAGTTTTACATTGGCATTACTGTTTTGGGGGTGCTATGAGGTAGGATTAGGAACAGTTTGGTAATATTTAGAACTTTTTCAAAGTGTAATCTTGACACCAAAGATATATACTGTATTCTCTGAATACACACATGGTCACTTGTATCAAATAGATGCTTCCCTCATTTGGTGATGTTTTAGCCACCTTAGAAATGGACTTTACCTTGAATATTTTCTTAGCTTTTGTCTACTGATGTGACTGAACTTCAAAATTTGAGCCACTTCCAACCAAATAATTTGCCCATTTAAATGCTCAGGGTATGGCCTCATTTTATAGTGCCATAAAATGAAATTTAAAAAGCCTCTCCAGAGAGCTGTGATTACCTTTTTTTTCTTTAGTTGTTAGCCAAGCTAATAAATATTCTTAGCAGTTTTGTCATCATATGTCATATAAAACTAGATCTAATGATCAAATCTATGAGAGGATCCCAAGTACCACGGCCTTCTGAACAGCTTGAGAGGAAGAAGTGATCCACCTGATCATTAGACCCTTGGGTCTTCTGTAGCAAGACGTAGCACACACCTCTCAGAAGGGTGGATGAAGGGGCCCTTAGCAAGGTTTGGCTTGCTGAAGATCAACTGGCTGGCTGCTCAGAGAAGCAAAGCTGTAACTGCCTGGCCTGTGGTGCTCTATGTTCCTGGTTCTCACAGAGGATGTACTTGGCTATGTTTGGAGATGGTCCCATGAGCCTCTCTTCTGGTACATACATCTATGTGTGTGTATTCCAGTTCCTGACCAGTGCCTTTCTAATCTTCCTGCTTTTCTGGCTCCCCAGCATGCCTTCTTGGGTTCTCTAGCACATGGTCTCTCTTTTCAGAGGTCTCCATTAAAGCCTGGGACCTTTCTCAAATTCTTGACAGTCAGTAATTCATAAAGGGAAAATGAATTAACTCCGTTTTAGCATAGCTGTAGGGCAAGTGAAGTTTGGAAGTGATTGCTGCAGGCTGTTAAGACAGCTACTTAGCTTTCAGGGCTGGCAAGAGAAGGATGAAAAGTAATGAGTTAACCTGCTAAGAATTTGGCCATTTTAATCATTTGAGTCTGGCTATACTTTGTCTCCATTTATACCGAGTGGGGAAACAGTTATCTTGATAAGCAGGGATTTATCTTACCCCACCTCTCAGTGGCTGCCTGGATTCAGAGTAGAATAGACTCCTTTATGTAGCAAGGGGAATGGGCATGCTTTGTATGAGTAAGAAAAAGAAAAAAAGCCATTGGTATTTTTTCAAAGTTCTTATCAGCAAAGAGCATTACCAAGAAATCCAATAGGGTAGTAATGACATTCAATTTTATTTGTACCAGGAATGCACAGATGGCTAGAGTTAGCAGCTATTCATTTTTAGCACATATCTCTCATTAATGTTGGGAGGAATTACAACAGACCTATCAAAGGGGGAAAAATAGAGGAGAGTCTGCAGTATCAAATAAACGTGCATCATTTTTTGTGCAAGGGTCACATACTTTGAATAATTCCTTGCTGTAATTGTAACTTTCCATAGTTAGTTTATTCTTCTTGCTGAATTTGTATGTTGTCATGGTATTTTTAATGGCCTGAAGAAAGGCATTTCAGCAAACTGCCCAGGTCTGAGACTTACAATTAGTCATTGCAGCTTGTGGGATTGTTTGTGAATAGCTCAATCGAGATGTGTTTTTACATAAAAGTTCCCCTTGATTAATTGCCCAGGAAATGCTTCCAGTTCATAGAGATTTGTAAATCTGTATCATAAAATATTCCATTCGCAACAGTTCAGTCAGTGAGAAACTTGTGATTTTTTTTAAGCCATCATGTGTTCAGGTGTTGCCAGGACTTTTCTTTTAATCAATTTCCACCAAACAACAATATAGAAATTAAATCCCAACAGTCCAGAAAGCTAGAGTTATTTCCCTTCTACATTCAGGACATAAAGAAATAGTCTGGTTTTCTGGAAGATCCAAATTAAAATGTATTAAAAAAAAAAAAGAAAAATCAAATGGGAAAGAAAATCAGTTAATTAAAAATACAGGACTTGGGTTCAATGGTACCAAATTTAGTAAGAATTTGACACGTTATTTTCTTTATTTTAAGATTTTATTTATATATTTGAGAGAGAGAGAGAGAGAGAGCGCAGGGGGGAGGGGCAGAGGCAGAGGGAGAAGCAGACTCCCCGCTGAGCAGGTCAGTCCCAGGACCCTGGGATCATGACCTGAGTCGAAGGCAGCTGCTTAACCAACTGAGCCACCGAGGCGCCCTGACACATTATTTTCTAGTAGAATGTTGCTTTTCTTATGGGCTGGACTTGGATATGTTAAATTTATAGGGGTTTTCAGTATCTTCAGTTGGGAAAGGGGAAAATCTTTCTTGCTTCCAATTTCTTCTTTGGATGGTGAAGAATCCTCATTTTATAAGATGCAACCAGAAAGAATTTAGTGTTTATATTAGCAAATGAGCTTACTAGTAATAGGAAGTATTGCCTAAAGTGAAAAATATGAGGTTGAGACACTAATAGAGCAAAACACTGTTTTTGCACATGAATTCCTTTTCTTCTGCTTTATCTTGAATCTTAAATATTTTTCATATTCATCTAATTAATATTGGTGATGTTTTTCTCTTAAAAGTGAAAAAATTTTAATATGAGTTATCACCTAGTAGTGTAGGAGAATTAGTCCATACGATGTGAGTTTAAATTATTTCTCATTTCTAAATTACATGACAGCTACATTTAATAGAGTCATTCATCATCATCCTGTAGGAACTTTATACAACTTCCAGTATTTCCCAGACCTCAGCTGTTCACTGGGTAAATGGTTTCCTTGAATGCTGTGTGAGGAATGTGAGAGCAGGCTTCCTCTTGTGTGTCTGTCTGTCTGTCTTCACAGAGTTTCAGACGATTTTTAGTCTCCTTTGGTGTCTATTTTATACAATGGATAGAGCCTTTGCCTAAAGGAGAGATGCCCTCACAGGCACTGCTTGGGTGTGTGTGTATGAAAGAAATATGAATATATATGTGCATGTATGTTTTTGTGTGTAGTAAGGATGAGTAGTAGGTGTGTGTGAACTAAATATATGTATGTGTATGTATATGTATGTGTGTGTATGAATGTTTGTATGTTTGTGTGTGTATCTCCTGATGTAAGAAACAGACTATTTGCTGAGGTTTCTGTGGTAAAAAGAGAAGATGCTTGGAAGGGCTGACAGGGATTGGTGGTGACATAGTTTTGGGAAACAATCTTATAGCCAAATAATGGTGGAGTTGCTTTTGTTTTTGTTTTTGTTCTTGTCTTGATGGGAGGATTATCCTGGTTAGCTCTGATAAGAAATTAGCAAGTGAGGTAAATCCAAGAATAGCAACGATAAGTTAGGAAAATGGCCTGAGTTGTAGAGTCTACCGGGTTGGAATGGAACCCAGTTCTGCCTCCTTCCAGTTGCAGGAGCCCTCTAAGCAAGTTGCTTGCTTGCTCATCCTCATCTTTCTAGTCTACGATGGGGATAACGACACCTACGTCATACAGTGGTCCTGAGGAATAAACATGTACATTGTCCAGTGCAGAGAGATGCTGATAAAATGCTACTTTCTATAGCATGCCTGCTTGTGAACCTCAGTCCTGGTGGCTGCTCTGTGGTTTTAGATGGGACCACAGTTCCTCAAAGTTGGGCCACACTGACCTTGGGAGGTCCAGAAGCATTGTCATCCAGGTGGAAGTAGAAAGGGCATGAAAAACTCCTGTGGATGCTTAGGATTTTGCTGCATCCCTCCAGGTAAAGATCCTATCATGACTCCGGTGTGGAAGACTGGGTTCTTTGAGGAAATAGTCTGGGTCAGGAAGAAGGAAGCATGAGAGGGGTCAGGAGTCTACAGATAGGCTCTGGAGGAGGCCTGAGAGTTCACTGTATTTTTCAGAATCTTTCTGAAATGGCCAGAGGTCTAAGCTGGCTCTTGGTCTTCTCCCATTGTTTTGATTTGAATCACTGTCATCAAGTAGGAGACCTTTCCACGGGGGCAGTGGAGAGAACAGGAATACATTGATTCACAAGAAGGATAAGAGCTGCCCGATATGTCTTATGATTGGGAGGTGGCTGCGAGTTTTCATGACTTATATAGCAGAGCTAAGTCCTGCTCCACAAACCCAGGAGGACAAGAAATGCCACATCTTTGTCTTTATTGCTTTCAAAGCCACTTAGATCAGACCTCAGATTGGAGGCCACACAACCAGTAGAGGCAGAGGCAGACAGGTGACCCAGATATCACCTCCAGAACCCCTCAATCAGCCTGTCATGCTACCTCCTAAGGTTTGAGCTTTTAACTGTGGAGCTGAGATAGCCCAGGCCCTCAGATAGGTGCCATCTTCATGGCACTTTGTGAGTCCTGGGATGTGGGGTTGAGGTCATGGGAACCTTCTTTCCAACATTTTTCCATTTGTCATTGAATGAAGGTAGGTGTCTGTCCCCCACAGTGAGCCAGCTTGGATTCATGGAGGACAGAAGTCACTACCCTTGTTATTCTTTTCCTTATCATTAAAGTCGTTGTAAGGTGGCATTTGTAGATCCTTTATTCTATGCTAGTACTCTTCCTATATTATCTCATTTATTTCTCTTTTGAGTACGTATTATTTTAGTGTTCATATCCTGTTGTACAGATAAGGAAACTGATATAAAAAAATTAATTCACCCATCCCAAGTCCTTCAGTGAAGAAATGATTGATCTCAGGTTTGAACCCATGCAATTCGGCTACAAGTCACAGCTCTTTAAGCTCACTTTGTCCTACTGTTACTTTTGACCTGTTTCTGGCCTGAAACCAAGAGCTGATTCAGGGCTGTCCTGATTCAGCTTGGATGGCCCATTGGTGAAAAGCAAAGGAAGGGCATTGTTCTGCTTCCAAGCAAATTCCTTAGGTTGGTCAGGGCTGAAATTTCTCAAGGAGATAATGAAGGTCAGTGGTCTATACCTTCCTGGGAATAATGAAGTTGCTGAACACGTCAGAAAGGGTGACTTTCTCTAGTACTGAATAAAAGGAGACGTTTTAAGCAACTCTAACTGATGAAACATGGGGACTGGTGCAGTGGCAACCAGAGATAACTGCTTGTACCTCCTAGCTTACCTGGCACTTCCCAGTGATGCCCAGGGTTTTAGACATACCAGCTGAGTATGTGTGTGCAAGCCACTGAACTGCTCTGAACAATTATCTCATCAGTCATCTGTGGAAGATGGGGACTTGGCTCTTGTTCTTCCTTGTTCTGCAGTGCTGTCTCTATCATTTCTAGTCATGGCTTTGGTGGTATCCAGGAATCTTTGTTGTTGTTAGTTTTGTGTTTAAGAATTAGGATGCTTTTAGGTGGTGCACACGAACACTTATGTATTTTATTAATTATGCCTTTTTGTATTAGAGCATCCATAACTGCAGACCAAACATAAACATGATTTCATTAATTCTTGCTTAGAAAGAATCTAAGGCTAAAAGGTATGTAAAGTAAAAATATTTAAAGAAAATATTAAGTAGCGCAGGTAGTACATAGTATAGCAAAAGTCATTGAGATGATACACTAGTAACTAAAACTTGAGAAAATCTGATTAACACTTTTTTCCTTGGACTTTATACCTCAGAATAGTAATTCAGTTGGATGATCATTGGAGGGGGAAAGGGATTAGGTCAAATAAATTTAATAAATATATCCTACCATGTCCCTTTTTAGAGAGTCACAGTGCACTTCACAATAGTAAAGGCTCTGAAAAGTTCTGCAGTATAAGAAACCTGTTCACATTTTTTTTCTATGTCCACAAGACTTATTTGATCCTAGCCCTTTTTTGTTTGTTTTTGTTTTTGCAACAATTAATCACATCCCCCAGAGCCAGTGCTGCCAGAACAGTGTTGTAAACCACTGAGTTAGGCAAACATCACCAAGTGGAACTGAAACAGGTGACATCTCAGTAATAGACTTTGGAAGTGGTTAATTTTGTTGAGGCAATTTTGTGGGGAAATGGCTTGTTCTGTCTTCTCATATAATTGGGGGGAGGTGGCTTACACCGTCTTTGCCGATAATTCTGCCACTTTGTTATCCTTCACTGAGTTTCATTTCATCCGGCATCCACCACTGATTCTGTTTTACTCATTGTCATTTGACTGAGAGTTAGAAGAGATTTGAGTTATGAGAAGAAGAGTGGAAAGAACAGGCATTTATTTTTGCAGTGTGTTGTCATGGGGATAAATACTTGAGAAAGTGTAAGGATGCATAAATTTCCATAACCCCTCATTGGCCATAAGTTATGCCTTCCAAATGCCTTAGGTTGTGCTGGTGAAAATGGTTTGGAAGAAGTTTGAGAAATGGAAAAATGAAGTCTGTTAGGTAGATACCGTGGTAAACAGTTTGAAATGGACAGTAAAAAGATTGTGAAGTATCTTTGAAAGATTAGCACAAACAAAATAAAATAAAGGTTTGAGAAGCTTTAAATAATTAAAATTAATTGTTTTTGTTCTGTTCTCTGGTTTTCACTCCCTTGTATAGTCCTCTCCACTTGAATGTGGGCATGACCTGTGACTTGAATCTGGCCAGTAGAATGTGGCTAAGGTGATGGGTACCACTCCCTCAAACAGGGTATGTTGTAAGGCGAAGGTGGTGGAGGGCACTTCCATGATTACTTTACATTACATTACATACTTTACTTTACATAAGACTTGATCTTAGCAGACTGAAGGGAGATTTCCCTGCTGGCCTTGAAGAATCAAATAGCTGTAGTATGAACTGCCAATGGAGAGGGACACATGGCAAGGAGCTATGAGCAGCCTCTGGAACCTGAGAGCAGTCTCCAGCTCCAGCCAACAGCCAGTAAAAAGATAGGAACCTTATTCATTCAGCTGCAAGGAAAGGAATTCTTCCAACAACATGAATGAGCCTAGAAGCACATCCTTCCCCAGTGAAGCCAATGGATGAGAAATGCAGTCTAGCTAACATCTTGATTTCAGCCTGGTAAGGCTGGGATCAGAGGGACCAACCAAACTGTGCCTGGACTTCTGACTCACAGAAGCTATGAGATAATAAATGAGTGTTGTTTTAGGCTGCTAAGTTTGTGTTAAGTTGCTGTGCAGGATTGCAAAACTGGTTCAGTGTTAGTCTGAATTACCTTTGGGATGGTTTGATAAGCATACCTCAGACCAGATCCTAAAGAGAATATAACTTACGTATTGATGTTAGTGCTTTGCCTCCCTCTTAGAGAAAAAAGACTGTGGCTCTCAAAAAGGAATATCTAGGTCTGGCTAGAATGCTCCATTTACTTTTGTGACAAAGATCTCATAATAATGTACAGTAATATTAGATTATTTTCATATGGCATAATAGATAAGTCCATGAGCTTTGGCATCATAGAAATGAAAGTTCAAATTCTGGGTCTTCTACTTATTAACTGTATGATGTATGATGCTAACCTCTCTAAGCCTCAGTTTCTTCATCTGTTGAATGGGGATAAAATTACTGTCCATGTAGGATTTTGTTTTGTTTAACTGAGGCTATATATTTACAGTGCTTAGCATAGTGCCTGACACTTAATATGACACCCAAAGACAGAGGATGTTTTTATTATTTAGCACTATTTGAACATTAATTTCTGATAAGAAATAATATAGACTCTGACACATTATTTCTGTACTTTAATTTGGAAAACCAGCATATAAGATTTTTATCTTCTTATGCCTCTGCTTTGTTTTATGTCTGGGCTGCTGCAGACCAATTCCAGATTGGATGCAATAAAAATAGGTCTTGCATACACCAAGTGCCCCTGTGCTCATAGGTTGCTTTGGCTGTATACTGTCTGGGCAAATCGCCCCCAACCTCTGGCCAGACTGTGGAATGTTGGTTTCCTCCAACATTAGCCCCCCGGGGGTCAATTTTCACAGTTTCCATATGTTTTTATATTACCCCAAACTGTAAATACAACTGACACCCTACCAAATTGGCCCTAATGTGCCTATGTCTAACAGTGGAGTCGTAGGCTTTTAGAAGAATACAATACCCTGTGGAATTGTGGCAATTATAGGAATGTTTTGTTTTTAAAGTGTTTAGATTCTATTTATTTTTATTTGAGGAGAAGTAAATGATGTGCCAGGAGAAGATATGAGTGGGAACAGGGCAGGAGTTTTAACCTTATGTCTTAGCCCTGTCTTTGGTTTGCTCCCACGTTTCCAGAAGTTCTGTCCTAAGATCTGTTATTGTTCTTGCCCTTTTGTTTTCCTCTTACTTTCCCTTTTTGTTGAGTGTCTACTTATTTTTATCTTCACTTACTTTACCATCTCCAAATCCTTTGTCTCTGATTAAATCTGTCTGTACAGGAAGAAGAGCCAAATTCATTATGATGCAGTGAAGTTCCAGGATATGAAATACACTAAATATTTCTCCATGTAGATTCACCCATAAAACCAAATAATTTGTTCAAAAAGTGGTCACATTGAGGTTAACGGGTTCAGAGACCGGAAATTAATAGGGAAATTGCATGGCGTCCTTGTTGGTTTTGTGTTCTGCTTCATAGCTGGGTCTTCATTTCAGGAACTGTGGCTGCCACCGTGAAGTTTGAAGCTGTTAAGCTCCCACCTTCCATTCCAAGGCTCCCCTGGTGGAAAGCCAATATTCTTGGGTAATTACCTCATGTGTATCTAGTTCTCTAATAGCCAACCGAGTTGCTGCTCAGGGCATCTTATAAAGTTTGGAGTGGTGTGCCTTAAAGTGGCTGGGCTACAGAACAGAGAATATATCCTGAGAATTTCTGGTGCGGTTCCCTAGACCTTCCTGCGGCAGCCTGGGAGAAGGGAAAGTAAGAGTGGTGTGAAGGAGCTCTGCAGCATTGTCCACAGCTGGGTGGCACAGTACAGAGGTTAAGGGCATGGGGGTGGCCTCTGGAGCCAGACTGACTGAGAATATCTCTCTGTACTCACTCATGCTGTAACCTTGGGCAGTTTCCTCATCTGTAGGAGGAATAATCAAAGGACCTGCCTAAGAGGGTTGTTGTGAGGATTAATAAGCTAATAAGTATAAGATGCTTAGAGCACATCATGTGATGTGAGTATTTTCTGCCTATAGTTATCATTATTACATAGCAATTTTAGAACATGTCTAGACCAAAGTTCAGCAAACTCAGGCCAAACACAGCCTTGCCACCTGTTTGTGTAAATAAAGTTTTATTGGAACACAGCCATGCCCATTTTTGTAGCATGCTTAGGCTGCTTTCATGAAACAATGACAAAGTTGAGGCAAAGTTGAATACTTTCTGGATTCTTAATACTTTCCATTTGTTCCTTCATTCTTTCCACATGGTTTACAAAGCCTAAGATATTTCCTAGCTATATCTTTATAGAAAGCGTTTGCTGATCCTTGTTTTTAGACTAAAGCATAAATGAGAAAAGCCATCAGTCTGCTGTGAACCATGTAGACTTTTAAAAACCATCTATTGAATATGAAATAAGTTAGGAAGGAGATACTGGGTCATTTCTTTTGTGTGTAGCCTTGTAGATCTTCAGTTTAATTTCAAAAGTGACCTTTATAGGAATATAGGAATATCTGGGTTGTTATTGTGTTGGCATCAGATAATAATGCCCAGTTGTGTTAATCAACAGTCCAGTCTCATTTCTTTTTACTTTGACTGGGTACCATTTCATTGACAATAAGCTGATATTCATTATGTGAGATTCAATTCTTCTTTATAGAAAGTGTCTTTCTTAAAACAAATGTAAGAGGGGCACCTGGGTGGCTCAGTCGTTAAACGTCTGCCTTTGGCTCAGGGCGTGATCCCAGGGTCCTGGGATTGAGCCCTGCATCAGGCTCCCTGCTATGCTGGGAGCCTGCTTCTTCCTCTCCCACTCCCCCTGCTTGTGTTCCCTCTCTCGCTGGCTGTCTCTCTCTCTGTCAAATAAATAAATAAAATCTTAAAAAAGCAAAAACAAAACAAATGTAAGAGAGCAATCTTAATTCATGTAAATCCCTAGATACACATTCCTAAATAATTTTATGGGTTCATATAAAACACCTAGCCAACACAAGGGGGCCTGTTTCATCCTTTGACCAAGCAGCAGCAGGTTTTAGAATTAAATTCAGTCCAGCAGAAATCTGTTGGTGACAGTGGAATAGGCATTGTGCTAGATTCTTAGGGAAGAGAAAAAGACAGTTGTGATCAGTGTACAGAGGGGTGCTTATAGCAGAACAAAGGAGACACTAAAGGCTCAGAAATGTGTTGCGTTCTGAGCAAGGCAAGCACAGCATAATTTGGGAATTTATGACATGAGGATCCAACTTTCTAGATTGACCAGGGCTTCTAGGAGGATGTCCTAAGAGGGATACATATGAATTATCTGTGATGAAAGGGCTGAGATGGGAATTAGGTGAAGAGATTTCTAGGAGAGGAAAGCAATATGCAGGGGCCCTCCATACGGTGGGTATTGAGGGTGCAAATGGAAGGCCAGTGTGGCTGGGGGGAGTAGGATGAGATAAGACTTTGAGAGGGAAGAGGTAGACCTAATAAGAGTCATGGAAAGAAACATGGTCTTTTCCATAGGTAGTAGAAATCCAGTGAGAAGTTTTAAGCAGCAAAGAAATATGATCCTGTTTGTATACCAGACACTCTGTCCCCTGTCCTGTGCAGAATGAATTAGATGGACCAGTTGGAGCTGGCATCCTCACCCAACTTGGAGGTGATGGTAGCTTGGGCCAGAGAGGATGTGGTTAGAAGTTGTTCCTTCACTCTTGTGAACACCCCAAGATTGGGCCCTATTCTGGCAGTAATGCCTGTCTGGTGGTAGAATAGCCGGTAATCAATTAAAAATGCAAGTAAATGTATCATTACAAGTTGCAGTGTATGCAGTGGAGGAGGTGCATGGAGTGCGGTTATAACAGTTTTGGTGAGGTGGGTATTGTTGAATTTGATGCCCAGAAAGGCCCCTCTGAAGAGGGGACATTTAAGCTGAGACCTGAAGGATCAGTCAGCCATATAAGAGTGGTGGTTGTGAGAGGAAAGGGAAGTGGGGGTGGGGAGAGTTAAACAAAGAGGACAGCACATGTCTATGTCCTCTAGTGGGAAGGAACTAGCATTATTTGGAACTGAAAGAAGACTGGATTCTGGATTCTGGGGGTAAAGATGAAAATGGTTTGGGAGGAGGGTGCTGAGATCCACAGATGTGTGATTTGGTTCTCTGGGAAATGGGAAACCGTTGGAGGATTTGAGGACATGATCTGACTTGTTCTGAAACATTCACTCTTGCTGCTAGGTGGAGAATGGCTTAAAAGGGGCACAAGAGCAGAAGCAGGAGACTGGTAAGGAGAGAAAAGCATCATGGTCCAGGGCAGGAAATGATGGTGACTTGAGGTGTTGTGCTGGCAGGAGTGATGGAGAGAAGGGGTCTGCCCACTCTGTTTCCCTATCCGCATTTCTGCACAGTCAGCTCTCAGCAGGGCATCAGACTACCATGGGATAGGTGGAGCCATGGTGTGCTGAAGTAGGGGGTGCTTGCGAGGCAGGTTGAGATGGCAGGGACCCTGCGTTGGGTTCTCCTGGTGGTGCATCTGCTGCCAACTTTGACCATATGGGCTGAGAAGCCTGAGCATATAGTCCGGTCTACAGTGAGAGGAATGTAGAACATCACAATACATTTATTGCTTGACAATGAAAAAAATAATCATTCCTAGGCTACCATTCACAGACCTACAAGGCCAGTCTGTGCTCTCTGGGTCACTAGACCTACATGAGAGGCCAAGCAATAAGAAGTTTATTTGATGAATAGTAAATGTGAGCCAGACTTGTTAGTTCTGTGACCCTTATAACTGTGTATGGTCTGCTTTCCAGGAAGAGTGTCTTGTTAAATAGGTGCCCCTGGACTGAACAACAAGTCCTGAGGAGGGTGAAAAACAGGCCAGCCTTTTCCTGTTTCCTTTTGAATTTCCTGTGGGTGTGTGCCCGTCCTACCAAATGCATCTGGAGGCGGACAAGGGTTATCAGAGGGCACCTGGCTTTCTCCCCGGGGTTTTCCAAAGGAGGACCCCCACCGTCTATTCTCTTCAGCATAGGCTCTCAGCCATTGGGTTCCACTTATATTTAGGGTGATGCTCTATTGATATCTGGGGGAGGAGGTTCTTCAGGGCCAGAATAATGGAGAACAGTTGAAGGAAGTCAGCTCTTCAGAACTTCTCTAGAGTGAAACATCTACAAGAAAAACCCTTTTGTTGCTGATTGTGACCAGCTTCTGCTGTGTGACCTGCTTCCAGGTTTTCCCAGCTTGGGTGGGGAAGTCAATGGTGGAGGTCAGGGAGAGGGCATATGGGCTGTAGAAGAGGGTTTGCGGTAGGGGGAGTTTAGTCCTAAGTCATGTTGGAGCTAAGTTCTAAGACCTTGGCCCTACTTGTTTCTCTTTGCTGGGAGGAGAGCTGGATTCAAGTAGCCACAGCTGGCCAGATACTTTCTCTTGCAGGAAGGGATATCATGCTCATGACACTTAGCACATTTGTATGTGCTATAAAAGTATCTTTAGAATAGTTATGTAGTTTTCTAAAGTTTATAGCTATGCTGGAATACTGAATGGTATTTCAAGCTTTAAAAAAGTGGAATCATCTCAGTGGTTAAAAGTAAAAGCCTTTATTATCGGAAATTCTGCATGCAGTACTCATCGTCAGCTTCCATTGTGTGCATGTGGCCCATCTACTTGTGCAGTCACTTTAGGATCCCAGCTCACTTACCCATGCTTGTTGTGACCTTCCTGCACACTTCCATTAGGATAGCCTTCCAGGAATGCAACTCATCTTATTAAGGAAAGCATACTGGAAGCTAAATGTATGACACAAGGGTTTGATAATGCATTCCAGAGTCCATTGTTGAGGCATTTTGAATACCTGCTATTCTGGTGTGGGAAGCAAGACACGAAATATGTATTCATAACATTACACAACACATGAACACATTTATATTGGGATCTAAGAGTGAAACAGAGAGGCAATATGCTGGAATCTGTTCTAAGCATTTTACCTGTACTAACCTATCAACTCTTCACAGTAACCCTAAGAGTTAGATACAGTTCTTTCCATTTTATATATGAAGAAGCTGAGTTACAGAGAGGATAAGAAACTTGCCCATGGTCACATAGCTAGAGAGGGATGGACTTCTGATGAGAGCCCAGGGAGCCTGGCTCCAGAGTTTATGCTACTAGCTCCTGTCCTTCAGTGGTTCTTGGAGGGTTCTTATAACCTGGAATGGTCTTCCATTGGGGGTTATACCATTTTACACTCTCAGGTATACCTACATCTGGTTATTTAACCAAGAAATATGAAAGCATATGTCCACAAAAAATTAATACAAGAATGTTCATTGTAACCTTATTCTTTTTTCTAATTTTATTTCATTTGAGTTCAATAGATTAACATCTAGTGTATTATTAGTTTCAGAGGTAGAGTTCAGTAATTCATCAGTTGCATATAACACCCAGTGCTTATTACATCACATGCCCTCCTTAATACCCATCACCCAGTGACCCCATCCCCCCACCCACCTCCCCTCCAGCAACCCTCAGTTTGTTTCCCATAGTTAAGGGTCTCTTATGATTTGTCTCCCTCTGATTTTGTCTTACATTGCAACCTTATTCTTAACAGTAAAAAACTGGAAGCAGTCCAAATATCCATTTAACAAGGGGGTGGCTAATCAAGCTGTAGTATATTCATATAATGGAATACCACCTGATTTCAGCAATAAGAAGGAACTTAGGCACAATATGAGTGAGTCTCAAAAACCTTAGCTGAGTCAAAGAAGTCAGACACAGAAGGCCATGTACTGTGTGATTCTATATATAGGAAGTTCAAGAACAGACAAAACAAATCCATGCAGATAAAAGTTGGGATACCAATTACTTCCTGTCAGGGGGCAGCGTCATGCGGCTGGGTGATGGCAATGCTCTATATTTTGATTGGTCAAAAATCATTAATTTTTACACTTAATATCTGTGCATTTTCTTGTATGTATTTATACCTCATTTACACACACATACACGCACACACACACACAAATGCATACAGTAACACATGGAAATCCCCCCTTCTTCCCTAATCCATTCCCTTCCTCAGTGGTAATCACTGTTTACAGACTGGTGTGGGGTTTCCATCAGTTTCCATTTCAATGGATGTGTGTATATATACATCCAAATAGGCTTTTATATTTTAACATAAATAAGATCAGACTATATGTATTATTCTGCTACCTGCTTTCATTTTTGATTAACGATATGTCTTGAAGGGTTTTCCATGTCCATACTTTAGTTTTGCCTTAATCTTCTTAGCTAGCTTGGAGTTCCAGAGTATGAAGGCACTTGATTTCTTCAGCCAATCTCCTGCTGGACAGTTTGGCAGTTTTCAAGTTTTCAGTTTGACAGTGCTATAATGAAAATTTTGTACATAAATATTCATGCATATGTGCAAGCATTTTTGTAGGCTACGTTCCTAGAAGTGGGTTTGCTTGGGCAAAAGGTATGGACACTTTGGTGGATACTGCCAAATTGGTTTATAATTTTGCAACCAGTTTTTGTCAGTTATACCCTTTCTGACCGCATATGAGAGTGCTAGATTCTGGCCTTCTTGCCAACAATGGACATTATGAATCTTTTAATGTTTTTGAGATAGGGTAAAAAAATGACATCTTTTTCTGCTGAGATTTAAAAAAAGAGAAGCCTTGATTTTCTCCTTTATATACAATATACACATGCACATATGTACTTCCTGTTCCACACTCCCTCCCAGCTATGTAATTTTAGAGTCCTCAAAGCCTGATACTTTCTCACCAGCAAGTTAGGGAACACTTTCTAATTTTGGTTTTAATTTGATGAACTTTTCTAGTGAATAGCAGGATTCTGTCCTCTCTGACATTCATTCTTAATATAGTAGCCATCGTTGTTAATCTTGATACCTATTGCAATTTTTTAAATTTAATCCAAGTTCCTTAATGATGGCTGGATTTTGAAAAGTGACATGACTTGCTTTATGAAACTGGTCAATTTAAATTGAATGATGAAAACTGACCCTACAGCTGTACTCTCCAGCTAACCTCCATCCACCCCTCCTCCATAATGGCTTTCTTAAAAATTTGCATCTTGAATATATTTTTAATGATGTTTCTCTGGATAAAAAAGTTCACCCCGAGGAAACTTTATTTTTGAACGTGGAGCAGGTCAGTTACTGGCAGAGCCTTGGAATCTGAGTTGCCTAGTGGGTGGGAATTTGGGAAGTGGGTATCAACTATAATTCTCTTCTGAGGCAGTATTGCCAGAGGGCATTGCATTCTGCGCCCCCAGGGGTTCTACCTTGCTGAGTTTAGTACAGTTGAGAATTGTACTGAGTTTAGCCCAGTTTATTTATGCATGTGGGTTTACTTCTGAGGAGGGGGGAGATGCAGGGAGTAATAGGTCACTTACAGATTTTATTCTTGAAGATGCTGAAGTTATTACTAGCAAAAATCACAATGGTCATTCCTTCAAGAAGTATCTAGTGAGCTTCTGTGGGGAAACTTTCTCTTCATCAGGGAATCTCATATTTTTAAATTTCATGACTTCTCTACCTGTCTGTCTCTCTTCCTACCTCATAAATTGCTGTTTCAGCCTGGGTTTCAGGTAGCCCTAGGGCTTCTCTGAGGGGTACCTGAGGGAGTGACTGTCTAGAGGTGAGGTTTTGCTCCCCGTCTCCCCTACCCCTTCCCTTTCTCCTACCTCTGCCAGTGCAATCCTTCTCCTTTTTTGGCTTTCAAGTAAGCTTTTACTAGAAGAAAGTGTTCTGGTGCTAGAAATATATTTGAAAACCATAGCACTCCTGCAAGGGAATGTGTATACCTTATAGCTATCTATTGATATTCATGTGTACAAAGACAAGATGATCGTTTTCATCACCTTGCTCTGCATCCACCTAATTGGCCAAATCCTGAGCAGTGCCATTCAAAACCCAGCTTTTCTTTTTCAATCACTAGTGTCCTACATCAGGCAGCATTTGAAGGTTATGGTTGGAGAATGTGGAAGATAGGTCTCCATCACAATGTCTCAACTTCAGTTTTCCATTATTCTTAGCCACTCATTTGTAATTCAGAGAAGCTTTAAGGGATGCATGGATTTGGAGGTTTATTTTTTAATTTTTGGATTGAAAAAAACACTGCATCATCCCTGAAAGTCAGATCTATGTATGTTCATACTGCCCCAAGAACTTTGTGGGAATTCTTTATGCAAATGATATTTGCAATTATAATCTGTTTTCTTTTTCAGTGGTACTTGGGGAAAAATGTTTAGCAGTTGGTTCTATTTAAGTGTGTGCTTCAAAATTATAAAAAGTATTTCTTTATAAAAATGTCCTCTACTTAAATAATCTCACTAATAACACTGACCTCTCCATCACATCCTATTACTGGGCATGGACCTTATTTCCTGAGCTGGGAAGTGTGCTTGCCCTGGGTTTAGTATGAGTTTTGGAAATACTATATCCTTGTTCAATTAGGAAGCAAGAGGTTGTTCTCAACATCTTTGTAGTAACCAAAAGATAATTTTCTAAAAGAAGATTAGCACGTAGACTTGAGTTGGTATTTTCAGATGTGTAAGTTAGTGTATTGGGTAAAAACAAGGAAATGTCGGATAATAATTATCCCATCCAAACGTTGCCCAAGTAGATGGCTGTTCTGTCTCACCACCATCCTCTTAATAAATGTCACCAGGAATAGTTAAATCACTGTTTCAGCCAGTACTGTAAGTTTTCATAAGGACCAAAGTGTTCAGAATATTTTCATCTGCAGGATTTCTGATAGAAGATCATTCAGCTTAATAAGTTCTCTTGAAGTTCATTTTCTTGGAGTGTGAGGGAGTAGGGGAATATTTAATTTTATGAGGACTAGAAATGAAACTTTCTTCTTGAGCATGGCTTCCACTTGATTAGTAATTGTTTTAATTCAACGTGTTTGTTGTGTATCATTTAGTTCTCATCTCGTGCACATTTCCACAAGAACAGTGATTCTCTCTTGCTTGCTTTTGAAGTCAGGGCTCAGTAACAGAGGCTGACTTACCATTGCCTGGGGATTGGGGGGGTGGGGAGAGTCCGGAAGGATCCCGAAAGATTCTGCTCTGCGACCCTCCTATTTTGGAATCAGTGCTCCCAAGCCCTCTGTACTGCCCCTCTGCCTCTTCACGTGTGAGATTAGATTTATACCAGCTGCCATGGACATGGTTGCCTAAATCTGTGGAATGTTTTGCTAAACGCTGCTGCCGAAATAGTCCATATTAAGCCTAGAACTCCTTCCCCCACTCTTTTAACCCATCCTTTGCCCTTAGACTTTTACTCACTTGACCACTTTACGATTTTGCACTTTGACATCCTGTAGATTCATTAAGAACTTTTATTCCAAGCACCAGGGCTTTACTTAACATGATGATTAGCCAAAGTGTTATTCTGTTTGAGCTAAGTGATGACAATGTATTTGATTGGAGCCTTGTAATTGTTATTTTAAAATCAAAGTAATGGATTATGATCTCAGAATAGGAACATGATCCAAAAGAATAATAATAATTAGAAGAGCAACCACTTAGAAGAAAATAAATGCCCTGTCATAGATCAGGGGCCCTGTGTTCCCTGAGTACTGCCTACCTTTGCAGTCCCAGGTTCCCAGGAAGAGTGGATTCTCTTCCCCCTCGCCCTGGGCAAGCCTCACTGCAGCCTTCCAGTTCCTAGAAGTAGTTGGTCCTTTCTTGCCTTGGTAATTGCTCTTGCTGTTCCCTCCACTTGGGGAGCACCTCCACTGGTGATTTCTTGGCTGGCTCCTTGGAGTCTTTCCCACTGTCTTGTCTCCTTAGGGAGGTTTCCTGGCCACAGTGCCTAAAGTCATCTTCCTACCCCATGCCTGTCCACACATGCAATGCACATCATCATCTGTCACAGCATGCCATTTATTTCCTCTCCATTAGGAAACCTAAGTTTTGTCTCCTTGGTACTGGTCTGTCTCTCTCACTGGACTTCAAGCTCCATGAGTTGGGTGAAGACTATACATGTCTCATTCACCGTGGCAGCCCCAGTGCCATCCTGGCACTTGGCATTAAGTGGGTGCTCAATACATACTTGTGGTGGAATGAATGGAATATTCTGAAGTTTCAGCTTTTCCTGGATCCATATCAATATATTCTATCCTTACTACTTCTGTTGTGATAACATCTGATCTTCCAGTGGTTGAATTTAACCACACTCTGCTGACTTTTCTTAGGCATATGAAGGATCAGAATAAGAAGGTGGCCAACCTCAAGCACAATCAACAGTTGGAAAAGAAGAAAAATGCTCAATTACTGGAAGAAGTCCGCAGGCGAGAAGATAGCATGGCTGACAACTCACAACACTTGCAGGTGAGCTCAGGGTTCTTCTCTTAAAACCTAAATAATTGGAGATTGACTGTCTCTGACATATAGCCGTTACTGTGGAAAAATATGAACAGAAATGGGAGACTTGCTTTAGCTCTGAGTTCAGTATGAACAATATACTCCCAGAGAACCCAATAGGTCTTTACAACTGTGAAGCATCATTTTCAGAATGCTGCCCAAGAAGAGCTGATTATGGTGGAAACTTTAGTACTGCACAGTCTCACTTTAAAGGTAAGGGCTGCGTTTATAGAGTTGGCAAGAAGCTTAAAACATAGAAATGTTCTCCTTTTAGAATTATATTTCAGTGATTTTGGCGTTAGTAGAAGGGAAATGTATGCATATTATCATGGAAGGTATTTGAAAAAGGATGCATTAAGTTGATCTCAGTTTACAAAACTGGTTTTGTTTTGTTTAAAACTCTGAAGCTCTGACGCAGATCATTATTCTGTCTTCTCTGTGGAATATAGTTATCTCTGAATGGACAGCCCTATCTCAGAAACCAACTGGCTGACTGAAAACACCAATTTTTCCTCATTAACCATCCCTATTTTTGGCAAAGGAGTGCTCCCCATGTGCTCAATAAAACATTCAGGCTAAAACAGGGCATTTGCTTTGAAGTTCCTTTATTTATTCCAGTGTGCCTTTAAACAGAACAGTTCAAGTTCAACTTGGCCAGAGTTCATGTTAAATTTTGCTTATTAATTAGTGTCTTTCTCCAGTTATATATTAGGTTTCCTCCTTGGAGATAGAAGAAGTTAGATAGTTTCAATATGTACTCACAGTTCATCTTTTTAATTGACCAAAGGGGAAATAAATAATTATTCTAGATTAGGAAATACAAGGAAATGTCTTGCACAGAGCATGGCACATGAAGGTTACTTAGTCAATATTAGTTTCTTTTTTCTCTGTGTCCTAGAGGTGCCTTAATGGTTTCAATCAAGGCCCTTTGCATGGATGGCTGATTTCGATAGCACAATAGTAGCATCAAGTCTTTTGTTCAGGCTTGGGAACACCTAAGCATGGACTGGTAGCTTATTTGAATCCACAGCTTTCTCAATGTTCTTGTCCCAGGATTTGGGGCTTAGTTTCCCTACCAATCATACAAGATATTAGATTGGAGCCTACAGACTGAGATCACGAGAATTAAAATTTGTAGAACATCTTATTGCCTTGCCAGGCATATATTCTCATTTGTTCTTCACCACAATGTTGGTGATTTTACACTTGGTAGAGCTGGAGTCAGCCTTCAAGAAACTAATGTAGAGGAATAATCACAGTAGTAGTTATCATTTATTGAACTTTTCGTAATACTGGGTACTATGATATGTACTTTGCAGCACCTATTTAATTCTTTTTTTTAAGATTTCATTTATTTATTTGAGAGAAAGAGCAGAGCGAGTGAGAGAAAGAGAGAGCACAAGTGGGTGGCAGGGATGGAGAGGGAGAAGCAGACTTCCCACTGAGCGGGGAGCCCAAGGTGAGGCTTGATCCCAGGACCTCAAGATCATGACCTGAGCTGAAGGCAGACACTTAACTGACTGAGTCACCCAGGCGCCCCAGCATCTATTTAATTCTTATATGAGCTGGGTTAGTTGGGACTCTTAGTTGCAATTGATAGGAACACAGCTCAATCTGAAGTAAGCAAAAAAGGGAATCAGTTAGCTAAAAAGGCCAAGGTGAACTTCAGGCCTGACTACACTCAGATATCCCAACACTGGCATCAGAAATCTGTCTACATTCTACTAATAGGTGCACTCTATTCTTTGTTGCCCTGATTCTTAGGAGCTGTCCACAGTGATGCCAACCATGGCCACCAGCAGCCAGCCTCCAGTGTGAGTGTAGTCATGCTTGGAGAGGAGAAAGGTTCTAGCAAAAGTTCATACCTGAAAGAATGCATATATTCGCCAGGCCAGGGTGTGATCACCTGGAACCTAGGGAATAGAGGTTAGCCACGCCCAAATCCTATGGGCTGAGAGTGGGAACAGGTGACCTCACACAAGAAGGAAAGGAGTCTGTTACTAGAAGGGATGCTGGACAGTAAAAACATAGAGATCCACTACAGCCATCATATGGGGAGATAAGCTGTTATCCGATTTGATATATGAGAAGAAGGAGGCTCTGAGGGGTTACATAACTTGCCCAAAATTACTTAGCTAGTAAGTGGCAGAGCCAGGACTCAAACTTAGATCTGACCATGTTTAGAAGATGAAAGTTCAGGAAAAGAGTTCTAAAAGAGGATGACAAGAAAACAGTGGAGTGGCAGAGAGTCTTCGGAGCGAACGGAATTAGAGCTGACATGGGAGGGACACAGCAGTAGGGAAGGCACTCCAAGAAAGAGAACTGTCTGCAAAGGCATAGAATCTGTGTAAAGCAAGGTACAGTAGGGCACAAAACATAGCAGACCGATTGATTATGGTGTCAGTTGTCAGTGAGGTAAGTGTTACCATCTTTCTTTAACTCTGGAGCTAGAATGCCCAGAGCTTCATTTCAAGCTTCAGAATTTACTCATTGAATGTCTTTGGGCAGGTGACTTACTCTCCCTCATTTCAGTTTCCTCATCTGTAAAATGGGAATAATAATAATTGCATCAACTCCAGAGTTGCTCTGAGGATTAAAGAGTCAATGCATAATAAAGAATTTAGAATTGTACTTGGCATCAGCTATGCTCACAATAAGTATTAATGATTAATTGTTATTATGATAACAAAGGAAAGGTAAAAGGAACATTTTGTGAAATTGTTGTCTGTGATATGTGTGGACATTTATACAGTTCTACTCTGATATGCATTGAGCATCAGACTTGCTGTCTTTTCTATATATAGTCATTTCTTTTCTAAGGACACATCAGTTATGGAAATTAATGTCTTGTTTTGACTCATGAACTTTTGCATAGCAATATTTTTATAAGGGGCCTCTTGATAACTACCTCATAGACCTATTCATAAAAGATAGCATGGTCTGGAATTGCTTAGTTGCATTCCTGACCACCCCAAATAAAGGATAGTATTTGAAATGCAATAAAAAGTAATCACGATTAATTTTGATGAAAATGTCTCTGGTTAAGGTTAATAGAGAGTGAAACTCCCACTTTCTTGGATTGTTAAGCAGATGTACTCAGATGCAGTAATTACTGCCTTCTGAAGACAGAACTTTCCTTTCTTGGGGCATTTGATTTTTTAATATCACTGTTGTTTTAAGTATTTCCTGCTTATGAGTTAGCTTCTCAAGCCTTATTACTAAGTGTCTGTGAGCTGGGGTCCAGTTTGTTTGGTTGGACAGTTGGTTGATTGGTTAGTAGTTGTGGGATTGGCACCTACTAAATTTGGTTTATTCTATACTAGTTTTTTATTAGGGTTGGACATGCTGACTTAATGATTTTGATCAACCAAATAGGTATCATATCCAGAAAAATCTCAGGTAGAGTATTTTCTGCAACAATAATAGCTGTTGGATGAGGTTCCAAAAGAGAGATTGAAGAGATTCAACTAGTTATGATAATTGGAGACAAAGTTGAATGTATTCAAACCCGAACATAATAGCAACAGGCAAAAACTGGGCTATTTCAGTCCAATCTGGATATACAGTCATGCGAAGAAACATTTCACAAACCCAACCTTCTTTAGCTCTTAGGTTTATAGTTTTATGGCAGGAATTGCAAACTCAGATGCCTCCAGGGTCTAGGCTATTAGCATAGGAAACAGGTTTGCATGTAAGAAAAAATTATGATGTATTTATTTATTTATTTATTTATTTATTTATTTATTTTGAGTCATTACCTTTTATTTCCATATTGTAATGTTCAGTGGTCAATGTGATTTTTCTTATTTTCAAATTCTTTTTTTTTTTAGTGTTTTTTTATTATATTATGTTAGTCACCATACAGTACATCCCTGGTTTTTGATGTAAAGTTCGATGATTCATTAGTTGCATATAACACCCAGTGCACCATGCAATACGTGCCCTCCTTACTACTCATCACCAGCTTATCCCATTCCCCCACCCCCCTCCTCTCTGAAGCCTTCAGTTTGTTTCTCAGAGTCCATAGTCTCTCGTGCTTCATTCCTCCATATATACAATGGAATATTACTCAGCTATCAAAAAGAACGATTTCTCAACATTTGCTGCAACATGGACGGCACTGGAGGAGATAATGCTAAGTGAAATAAGTCAAGCAGAGAAAGACAATATCATATGGTTTCTCTCATCTATGGAGCATAAGAACTAGGAAGATTGGTCGGAGAAGAAAGGGATAAAGAAAGGGGGGGTAATCAGAAAGTCAGAATGATGTCTCATTCTTTCAACCTGTCTTAATTTAAATTTTTGGTAGAGCTGTATCAGTTAGCAGTTGCCATAATAATGTTGTGTAGCAAATCATCCCCAAACTCTGACTTTAAAGCATCAATAGTTATTGTCACAGATTTTTCAGATTGACTAAGTGGCTCAGCTTCTCCAAGGTGGGCTTGAATAGGCATTCCTGTTCCTCACTGCAGGTCTGTGGGGGGGCTGTGGTAGCTCCATTCCACATATATTTATTCTGAGACCAAGGCTGAAGGGGGTCATTGCCACAGGGGGAAACTCTTCTGATCACAGTAGCAGAGGCACAAGAGAGTAAGCAAAAACTCGAAAGGTCTCATAAGGCCTAGCCTTAAACTGACACTGTGATTTTCACCCCACCCCACTGGCTAAAGCAAGCCGCATCACTGAGCAAATAAGCAGGGATTAGGGAAGTACACTCTACCCATGAAGAGACCATTTTAAAGGGGCAGATACAAGGAAGGGTGAGGACTTGAGACCAATCATTCAAACTGTCAAAAGAGACAAGATTTAGAGAAATATTTCTCTACGTAAGAAAAGAACAGTAACATAAACATAATGAAAAATTATAGCTACAGTGGCCTTAGTATATGGATATGATAGAGGGTGGTAGGGGCTGTGAGGAACTCAGGAGCCCACGGCTCACCAAAAGGAATTGAGACCGCTAAGCTTTGACCGAATGCTGCCATAAAGGTGGGCCTAGGTTGAAGGACTCTCTGATTGCCATAAAATATAAATTTTTATGTGAAATCTATGGATTTGGTGCATTTTTTTAAATACTCTGGGTCCAGTGAAACACATGTGCAGATGAACTGACCATTGACTTGTAGCCTCTACTGTTCAGCCCTGCACTCTGGTCCCACTGGGTTCATGTGATACAAGTAAAGAGACTAGCACCCTGGCTAGCTTAGCTTGATCCATCCAAGAGAGAGGGCAGTTTAGTGCATTTGTCCTGAGTCCTTTTTTTATCTGAAAATACCTCAAATACCTTGAATTATTATTCCTCAGAGGAAATGCCTACAATCATGTTTTGGAGAATTTGGTAAGGAGAGCAAGAAGGGAAAGATCAAGAACCCTGGAGCTTAACTGCCCAGTTTTCAAATATTGGCCCTTATTATTATCAGCTCAGGACTTTGAGTAAGTTAGGGAACCTCTCTGACTCTCACTTTTTTTCATCTGTAAGTAGGAATTACAATCTCTATCACCCTGGGAGGGTTAAATAAGATGAGCTTTATGAAAGGACCTAGCACAGTACCTGATCTATGTAGGGTTCAGTTACTAAAGCTTTCCTCCAGAGAGACTGATAATGAGCATTTAACCATAGAAGACAGTGACCATTGGGAGTATCATCCAACAAATCCTTAGGAACTATTTTATACTGATGAGTAATACAGATATAGAGCACACACCAGTAAATGAAAGTTTCCAATAAAGCATTAAACAACATATTGGGCAATAAGGAGGAAAAATTAAAACATTTTTCAAGTTTATGTTGAGTTGTGTGCGAAAGGTAAATGTAAAAGATCGTGATTTTTTTGTATAATTCTGTAGAACTATTCCCCAGGACACAGATTATGGAGGATGATATTTATGTCTGGCCTTGGGGCTTTGGGCTTCTGTGTGTCCCATTAGAGACTGCATGGAGATTTTTCAACAAGGTGTCTTTCCGGAGATTCTCACTAAATCGTCATTACCAGAATGGGATGCTTTCCCATCCCCTACCCCCAACCTCTAGCTATTTCTTGCTGAGTAAATATGCCAATTTGAAATCCCATTGGATGTCGTTGTAGATTTTGGCTGCGTTTTTCTCTGTGCAGTTATCGAGTTAATGAACTAACATTCTAAGAAATGCACAAGCCAATATTTTATGCTCTTTTTCTGTTGTATGTCTGCAGAATTCTCTTCAATTTATTGCCTGAAGACTAAAGTCTGTTCTTGTGTGCTTCCGTTTCCAAATTATAGGTTCCCAGGGAACTGTAAAGTTTCTTCTCTGCCAGTGGTTAAACCCAAGTGTGATCAGTTTAAAAAGCAAATGAATGTTCCCATTTATTCTTATCCTTTTAGTAGAGTTCTAAAAAATGAGAAAAGCTAGAAAGACGATTTTATTTTTCAATTTGTGTGAGTCTGTATATCCATATCTTTTTGCCAAGGAGACTTCCTTTACTTTGCTTCTCCAATTAGAGTTGGGGTCAGCTAACCGAGGAAGTGTAACAAACAACATAAACCTCAAAAAAAAAAAAAAATGCATTGCTTTCAGCAAAACGTATAGTTCATTGTGAAGTTCCCAAGCGTTGGTAAGTTGTTTCTTTGCAGAGGGATACATATGATTTAAGCAGCAATTTTTAAGCCTCATATCTGTATGTTCATCTCTCCAAGTCACTGAGTTCATTTCTCTTTCAATTCCCTAAGTTTAAAATTGTAACTCTAACTGTGATCTATGTTCATGTGTTATGGTACACTTCTAAGTACTGCCATTAGAAGAAACCTGACCAGCAGAGTTAAGAGATTCATCATTGTCAAAACACGTTTATTTAGTTCCTGGTTTTTCATGGCTGTTCTGTAGGTACAGTGTAGAGTGATTTAGGGAGGCTCCATTTCAGCCATCTTGTTCAACATATGAAAGGGTGGGAAAAGTCATCTGAAAACAGGTTTAAAAGAAAAATCCACATTTGTTCAAATTTGCCTTAGAATTTAATATTATTATTTTTTAACATTGCAAAGTGTTTTGTTTGCCTTGCAATTTTCTATGTTGATGGGTAGAGATTGGGACGTTCCATTAAACTGTGAATAAATTCTATCGTGTTGTTGAAATGTGGACTGAGCCACATCCAACATTTCCAGACTCTTCATGGTTTCAGACAACAAGAAATACTCAAGTATTTGCAAGTCTGTGGAAGACACAGAACATTGGAGGGTAGGACTGAGGTTTAGTACAGAAGTGCTTTCTTTCCTTGGGGATTTATGTTGACATTTGTTTTTCTTTCACACTATAATCCCTCACGAGCCAAAGACGACTTTTGTTGTAGCAGCTCCCTATAGGCACTCTCGGAAAATCTTATTTAACAATCAGTTCTGGTAGCCTTGAGTTGAGTCGTTACTCTTTGTAGTAACTCACGGACTGTCAGGGGTGACAAGGCGTCCTGTGCAGTGTATTTGGGAACTAACCATTTGTTAGAAATGTTCCAAGAAGTTAAGTGAAATCGTGTAAATAAAACTGTTGTATGTGGGGTTTTTCTTCTTTCCTCCCAATAAAGTATTACTTGTTTTTCCAAATGTGCAGTAACTCGCATGTTTCTTCTGAGAAACGTCTTCTGCTTTTTCTTGAGGATTTGTGACCTAATCCTCCACTTCACACAGCCCCTCTATACAAACACAATATATTTCTATGGAAAAGAGAGGTTTACCCTTAATCAAGTGTTGCCTAATCTACCTACTAAATTACCCCCGGGAGACAGAGTGGGGTTCATTATTCTTTTCTGAAGGGTTTTCAGGTTTCACTCCATTAGTGGCTCTTAGTCCTCAGCAAAGCGAATGTTTGTTTGTCAAAGGCTGAAGATCCTACAGAATGAAATGCAACATATTTGTCAAATGAAATCATTGTTATTATGGAAGCAGAGTCCTGAATGCACTGAAATGACAAAGCTTAAGGGCAGGGGGGATGGAGAAAAGAATCTTGCTGGAATAATAGGGTAATCTTCTTATTCATTTCAAAGGAGGTTCCTAAGGAGAATCAGACTATTTTTTAGATATTATTCCATTTTCTCTTTTTGGTCCCTGAAATATAAATCGATAAGGGAAAGGCAGTGTGCATCCTCTTGTGCTCTCCAGTGAGATTTAGAAGCGTTCATAGGTGTGGCTAAGCTCTAGGAAAAGAGCGGGGGCTTGCTTTGTAGAACCTGCCTTTCCTCTGTTTACCATTTTTTAAAAAGATTTTATTTCTTTATTTGAGAGAGAGCACAAGCATGGGGAGCAGCAGGCAGAGGGAGAGAGAGAAGCAGGCTCCCCACTGAGCCAAGAGCCCAAGGTGGGGTTCAATCCCGGGACCCTGGGATCATGACCTGAGCTAAAGGCTTAACCAACTGAGCCACCCAGGTACCCTCTCTGTTTACCTTTAACTCTGACCTCTGGGCTTACTTTGAGGTAAGAATTGTGTAATAAATTGGAGACATCATTTTAATATGTTTTTTAAAAATCACTGCAGATGATCAGGTTAGTCAACAACAACAACCACGCATTTCAGCAAGAGTCCTGGGTGCTTCTCAAAGTGCTTCCATGGGATGATCTTCAGTCTGGATCCTCCCATTGACCTTGAAGATTGGGTGAGGCAAGTTTTGTGTTTTTATTTTATAGATGGGGAAACTGAGCCTGAAACAGTTGTTCACTGACTCATCTGCAATCATAGGTCTCATTAAAGGTGAAGCTTTGAGGAGGTACTAGAGCATAAGAGTTTTTCCTGTGAAGGACAGACTCAGCTTCTGGAAACTGAAATAATTGCTTCCCCAGGCAAAAATTTCTGAACCAGAAGTTGTGCTTTAAAAGCCACTGAGAAAAGAGGCGTTTAGGGTGAGTGCTTGGGAGCATCTATATGTCTTTCCATTCTGCTTGAATCTATAGAAGTGCGGTATAATTTTCAAAGTAGGTACAATGAAGGTATTACTGAAGAACCTACACTTTGAAAGCAAGGGGGATTGAAAGAAAAAAATAATTCTGATAGCATACCTTATTTATTTTTTTCAAAGCTAGAATTCACATGATAACTTATACACATCGGCCCTGGAAATCCCTAAAGGGCAGTCATGTTCAACAGGCATCAAAAGAGCCAGTACAGTTAAACCAGCTCTTCCTGGCCAGGGTAATTATGGTACGTTTACCCTGAGATATGGCCACCAGAGGTTAGTCAGAGGGGCACCTGCAAATCACAGTGCATGTCACCTCAACATCAATAGCCTCTTTCTAATAGATGTTGGTATTTCAGCATGTCTCTATGCAAGGCAGAGACCTGGGCATGGTTAATTTTTTTAAAATGTTAACTTTGACTTATGGCTTGTCCAAAGCATTGCTAAGCTGTATATTCAAACACTCCAGATTAAGGAAATGACAATCAATGACATGGGCAATGATTTAGATGGAAATCTTGCAAAAGGAAAATACAACTATAAAATCTGTTCCTAGTCATTTAATAGTCTCTCCTGTAATACACATTTGGGAAGTTGGTAATTTGAATTTATGACACTTTTAATTTCTTCTCTGGTATTACACTTTCTCTCTACATCTTACTTAGCTATGCTGCCTGGAAAAACCCTGCAAGGTTAACCAATCGTAAGTTTTTCTTACTAGGAAGGACCTTAGCTTTTATTTAATACAAGCCCCTTGCTTTGCTGATGAGGGAAGTAGGGCCCAGTAAAGGCACATAAACTGCCCAAGATTCAGAGGGAGTTATTGGCAGAAGGGAGACCAGATCCCAGGCCTTTTGCATCCTCGTCCGATGCCCTTTGTATAGCCCACTGGTTCCATAGGATATGTCTACCTTTGGTAGGATTTGAACCATTAACCCATAAGCCCCAAGGTTGGGCCTATGCTCTTTCAGCAGTGGATATTCGATTGGCCATTTAAGATGACATAAATGATTCCTTACAATAAACTAAGCTTTATGGAAAGTTTATGAACAGGGTATTCTATCATCTTCTATGATTCTTTTATGTCTTTAAAATTAGAATAACTAAAAAAGTAGCAATCGTGGTGAAGAAAATTGTGAGAACAGACTACGTAGCTTAGGACTTTTTAGATGCTAAATAAAGATCAGTTTAAGTTATTTGTATCTTTGCCACCTTCCTCATCCAACAAAGGGATGTCACCTGTAAAACAACTCAGAAAGTCTCTTATCATGGAAAAGAAGTATAGATTGCTTAGATATGTCAACTATTAGAATATTAGCTGATTCTTTTTATTGAGCAATGAACTATTCCAAGGATAATGTCTTTGGTTGAGTTCCCTGAGAAACTGAGAGTGAGATTAACATGCAGGAGATCTACTGGGAGGGAGAGGGGGCATTCTCAGGAAGGAAGAGAAGCAGGACTAGGCACTGGAGAAGCTGAACTGGAACATAGTTGCAAGGGAGGCTCAGCATTTCCCATCAGCACTCCATGGAGTTGGGGTGGCCATTTGGAGGGAATTGACCCCAACTGAGAAGAGAGGGCTGAGCCTTTGTTACTCTCATCAACAAGTGAGTGGATATGGGCAACCCCTAGGGAGGGCATAACCCTGGAAGGCACATCCATGCAGCAGCTGGGGAAGGAATGCCTTAGTCCTGAAGAGGAATCTGGGCAGCGTACCATATCATCTCCAGTGACTATCTGATATGCATGTGGTGCTCTCTTCTTTGATGACCATGGCAGACACATGCCGCTGATGTCAGGACTCTTGCCTACCCAGCTTCACACTTCTTTTCAATACAAGCAGCTGTTGGGGTGCCTGAATGGCTCAATTGGTTAAGTGTCTGCCTTAGGCTCAGGTCATATTACCAGGATCCTGGGATGCAGCCCCACCCCAGGCTCTCTGCTCAGCAGGGAGCCTGCTTCTCCCTCTCGCTCTGCCTATTTGTGTGCTCACTCTCTTTCTCTCTGTGTCAAATAAATAAACAAAATCTTAAGAAAAATACAAGCAGCTGTTAATAACAAATTCTAGTTGGCCAAGTTGCTCTCTATACATATTGACTTGTTTAATCTTCCTGAGAAATGAATGAGGTAGCTACCATCTTTGGAACCATTGTACAGTTGAGAAGATTGAGACTTGGTGATTTGAAACAAGAGAAAGAGCTGGTATTCTTTCTCAGGTCTCAGTCTTGAGTGGGACATCCCTCTCTCCTGTGCAAACTGTTTCTTTATATGCTCACTAATCCCAGTAACTATGGCAATAATGAAAACAATGGTCAGGCTACTCCAAAAATAGAAAAAATTAGGTAGCATAAACTTGGGTAAAGAGGCTTCATATGAATTTATGGGATAGTGTTTAAGTTTCTTTTAAATAATGAGATAGACTGAAATGCTTCTTCATGGCATGCAGAGGTCTTCCCTGAGTTCTGAAGTAGTTCCACTGATGTTTTTTGAGGACTTGGTCTTTGTACCAGGTACTGTGCTACGTGCTGGAATTTAACAGTTGGTAAGACAAGATTCTTTACCCTTGAATATCTCAAGACCTTTTCTTCTGAGTAAAGATGTCCTTCCCTGGCATCTGACTTGCCGCAGCTTCTGCAGGTGAACCAGATTACATGTTCCTTGGCGGCTGCTTGCTCTCGAATAGAAGACCATTGGAAAGAGGTAACCATGAGAGTGTGTCTACAGCTGGAGCCTTGGCTCTGGCAAGCCAGAGCAGAAGCTTCCAGAAGCCTATCTGAATCACAGTTCTGCCATGGGCTACAAGGATTTGAGTGAGTGAGGGATGAGAGTACCAGGGGAGTTGGGGATCTGGGTTCTAGTCTAGGCTCAATCACTAATTAGCCATGTGACCTTGGGCAAGTGATTTTTTTTTTTCCTCTTCGAGCCTGTTTTCTTATCTACAAAACAAGAGGCTTGTACTGGGGTAAGGCCACTGTCAACTCTGAAATCCTGGCATCCTGAGGCTCACTGATATGTGCCTGCATGTGATGATTAAAGGTGCCATCCAAGAGGGCAACTCGTGGACAACTGGGGATGCTGCTGCCCCAGTGGAGCACCCACATCAGTGGCAAGGGCATCCTCCAGCTGGGAATCCACTGGTCTCCTTCAGTACCAGCCCTGTAATATGTTATTTGGCTTTAAGTATCATTTATTCTAAACTCTTTCTGTTCTCTATCTGAAGTGCCACGCCTGCCATTTTGAGAAGACTTTTGTAGTGTGCACTAAAACATTACGTTTTCTTTCTTCAGAATAGTCAGTTATAATAACACGTTCACCAGTTGCTACTTTTTAAGTAAAAGATAAAGATTAGAACAGTGACAGCCTGGACACAAGATACACAATGCAGGAACTCCTCAGAATTTAGCCACCTGGGTTACAGACTTCTTTCTCAAGGGCAGGAGCTATGTGGCTTTTAAACGTAATTGTTGGTGAAGTAGACTATTATTTTAATAAGCCACTATGTCATAGAGGCTATTTCCCCCATCAACTATGTGGGTCATAATGAACTGTGGGAAAATGAAAAGAGACTAATTTGACAAAAACCGGTTGATACTATCTAGGTTCACATTTCCGAAAAAGTTTATCAAAGTGAAGTTCTATGAGATAGCACTAGAAGAAAGGGTTCCATTTGTCAAATGCTTTTGGAAAATAATACATACTCTATTCTTCACTTGGAAAGCCACCATGCATATTAGCATAGTAAAGACTCTGAGAAGTTCTATAGTCAAATTTAATGTTCTTTAATCCAAAATGTTTCCAAATAGTTTAACAAAAACAGTTTTTTCCCCTGGAACATCTATTAACATTGCCAAGAGTTAGTATTTTATGAACTTGGGTAAATGCTGATCTAGACAATTCACAGTGCTGGTAACTGAGATATGCAATCAGCTCTTTGATTACAGTTGGAGGTTGAAAAAACTCTGTAGTGACACTTTATTAAGCATAAAATTATCTTTGCTGAATAAGAATTCACCTGGGCATCTTGCAATGGCTTTGTGGCTGCCACTTGATGAAAAAGCAGTTTTATTAGAATGATTGGCCAAGAAAATTCTACTTCTGATATACCTTTTAAAAATTGCAGCTTATTAAAAAAGTTGATGTGAAGCAAACTTGAAAACTGTTTATGACAGGCATAGTGATATTTCCTTCTGTCACTTCTTGACTTTGGGATCTACATTGACTTCTGATTATAAACTCACATTATGTTATGCCCCAAATCCAAATTAGATGAAGAATGTTTTGGAGGAAGATGTGGAAATTATTCCAGCCTTAAATATAAAATTGCATTTTTTTTAGGTATCCGTTGTCAATTCTCATTTGCACACAGTTTTGCCCTCTTCCTACTAAAGCCGTTCATTGGCAGTGTGGACGATAGTGCCTTAGGTTCCTGCTATGCTGTCAAAATCAATTATACGGGTTGCAAATGAAGCACAGAGTGTCCCTGTGTCATTACCAACAAGCTTGTTTTTATTTTGGTTGTACTTTTTTGGCTGTGAAAGGATCCTTATGAGAAATTAGAAAACCGCAAATTTGAACATGTTAACAGTTAAACAATATAACCTTGAAATGTATGTATGTCTCCTGGATGCCTGAGTCTGATCATAAATGGGCCTATAATTTCTGAATGAACTGCACCTCTCTTAACCTGGCTTAATGATAGCTTTACCTTTTAGTCATCTTTCAAGGTTATTTTGCCTCTTACTCTAAATGGGGGATTAAGGCCGTATTAGACTGTGGCTTGGTCACCTGGATAAAGTTTCACTTCACAGGAATTGCCACATGTACACTAGAGTCCAATGTTTAAGACAGAGTGGTAGTTAGAAGTGCATCTTTAGGGGCTAGGAAGTCTGGGAGGTATATTGTAGGCAATAGGAGGACCCTCCTTTCAGTTGTAACAGGTTTTGTAATGTTTTTAATTTTTCAGGCTTGTTTTATCCCCACATAAAAAAAAGGTCATACATATCTCTATATTTTAAATGCTTATGAAACACAAGTTTCATTTATATATTTCTTCATTCCACAGCCATTTGTGTCAGGTTTTGTACTAAACCCCTGGGTTTCTAGGACTAGGTTCTTGCTTCTCCCTCACCCTGTCTCATGGACAGACAAAACCATAAAGATACCACAATGTAAGACATACTAGGAGACGAGGGAATATAGCCCAAAGAGATTTTTTTTTTATAGGTTGGACTAGGTAGCAGTACAAGTTCAGAAGATGAACATTCTTTTTTTTTAAATAATATTTATTTTGTTATATTAGTCACCATACAGTACATCCTCAGTTCTTGATGCAATGTTCCATGATTCATTACTTGAATATAACATCCAGTGTACCATGCAGTATGTGCCCTCCTTAATACCCATCACCGGCCTATCCCAATCCCCTACCCCCCTCCCCTCTGAAGCCCTCAGTTTGTTTCCCAGAGTCCACAGTCTCTCATGGTTCATTCCCCCTTCTGTTTACCTCCCCCCCGCCGAAGATGAACATTCTAAGCAAAGGCAGCCTGAGTTTTTCCACCTAAGCCATCTCCTGCAGCTTTGTTGGCATTCCCTGCAAATGTTTTCAGGCTGAGGGCTGGGCCCTTTCTCTGGTTCTGATGAGCACTTTCTTCCATCATTTATGAGTTAGAAAATGTCACTGTACATACTCAAATATAAGTACCCTGATTATATAGCCATCTATTATTTCTCAAAGAAAAATTTCACAAAAATTTTTCAAGTTTGAATATATAAACTTACAGGGGGGTATAGATAAAATAGTCAAGATGTCTAATTATGATGTTTATTTTGTTTAATTAGTTATATCTAAAATCACTTATTATTTTTTGCCACTGTTGTATTTATTGGCACAATTTCACCTGAACTGTCCACAAGCATTCTTTATGTGAGAGGCAGTGACCCTCTGCAGGGCTTTTCCATCATCTGGTACAATTATAGTTCTGTAAGATAAAGAGATAAAAAATACTTACATGTCCCCCCAAATTATAAAGCAAACCCCACTAATGTTATGTGAATGGACATTTGTGACTGTGTAAGACTCTACTGAGTGGTTCATACATGGATTCCCAAAGTACTAGGGTCAAACTGCTCAGAGGTGAAGGCAAGTAGAACAGGGTTGGCCCTCGGTAGGGATTTAATAAATATTTTTGGCTACCTGAATAAATGAATTATGATATGTAAGCAGAATAGAAAATAAGTTCCCATGGCATTTCTGTGGATTGGGAGCTGCTGCCTGGTACAGAGAGAAAAGGACTGGGGAGCTGTGTCCTGGAGGAAAGAGGATTGTGCAACTGGTCAGCAGTGCATGCTGGGGGCTCGGAGAGAGCAGGGAGAGTGTGTTCCAAATAGGACTCTGTGGTGACCTCCTTGGAAGTGAGGGCCTAGGTCTTAATGCTGCTATTTTCAGTTCCAATAGGTAATAAGATAATGATTTATTAATTATTAATAACTGTGGGATAAATAAATGGCTGAATAATCAGACAATAGAGAGTATATCATCTAGATCTTATTATGAGGCTTCTTTGAACAGGCTTTTCCTGCAGGAGGCATTCTTGTTGGCACCTGAAGATGTGCATCTTTAGAGCTCTACCCTGGTTATTTTTCTTCCTCACTTCAGCTGCAGGGGGGAGCCATCCTCATTGGAAGCTGCTTGGAGTGGCTGTCTGAGAGCAGGGTGGGCAGCATAGTGAGGGGGCCAGAGGAAACCTCATTCCACACTGCCCTCAGAGTGACTGCCTTGTGTGGCAGGCACCCTATATGCACACATTTAGGAAACAGTCTGCAGACTGGAAACATCTGGGGAAAGGTGGCAAAATGAGCAGGAGACCCTTAGAGCAGGTTTTTCTTCCTATTTTAGTTCTGCAGTGAAGCCATACCATTGTGAGTGTTCAGGTCTTTGATCCAATAACTGTTGTAAGAATGGAGAATTTTCTCATTAGGAATAAGTTTATTGTTTAACTGACAGATGGGTGGAGTCTCAGAGTCATTCATAACTGTGCGGTGGGCACCTGCTGTGTGCCAGGCACCACGGAGGGAGCACTGTCAGTGTGAGTATGATGGCTGCATCATTGCCACCATCTTAAATAGGCTAGTTTTGACACTGTCATTTCCAAATGCATACTTCCCTTCTCAGCCGTCACCCAGTGGAACTCATGTACATTTCCCTGCACGGCAGCCATTACTCAAAAGCTTTCTGGAGCTCCCCTGGCCATTTAAAAGGCCACACCAGAGACCTTACTCTTTTGTAATCACAACACAAGTTTTTTTCCTAAAACCAGAGTTTCCTATTCTGATCAGCAGCCTTATTCCCCAGACTTGGTTCTGAAAGACATGTGACTATTAAGTTATGCTGCTGGGAAGATGCTTTGTCACAAAACTGTGCCAGACTTTGGAAATGATTCCAAAGGCTAGTTTCCCAAGTTGTCTTGGAGAAAAGCCTGGCTCTTCGGAATAACTAACAGCCTCCAAGGTGACTCCTTAGAATAAGGATGATGTACAATTTGCATGGAAATGGGAAAGTTCTGGCATATTTTGTCAACTGACCTTTTTTTTCTCAGACCACATTTTTAAATTTTGAAATGAAGCAAGCTAGTTTTTAGGCATCATATGAATAATACACTGATTGAGTTTCCAACTTCTCGAATGACTGCTTCTATACAATGAAAGATGCTAAATCATTTACAACTACACAAAAACTTTATGTTGCCATAATTACGGATTATGCCATAATTGTGGATGACATTGATTCCTTAGAGGCCTACATTGTCTAGAAAATTCCCTGAGTTCTTCCTGATTTTCTTTCTTATTCTGGATTTGGTTTTTGTTCCATTCCCACTTCCCATTTCGTAGGGGAGGCTGCGTATCAATGGCCATCACTTTTCACTATGTAATCTATAGTTACACAGGGCTGTAATCTGTTCCCCCCTCCTTCCACTCTATGGCTGGGTGATATTGAGATTTCTTAATCTTGCTGTGCCTCAATTTTCTCCTCTTTAAAAAAGGGATAAGAAGACTGACTACCTCACACACTTGCATGAACCAGTGACATCTCAATGTAAAGTCATTACCTCAGTTCTTTGTGCATGGAATGTGCTCAGAAAGTGACAGACACAATTACTTTTGCCATCATCATCAATGCTGTAGTTAGTATTGACTAAATAGTCATTTTCTGATATGATTGTTGAGGCCATTGTTAATTTTAGGTTTTCTGTTAAACTCTCAATTCTTTGGATTATACTTTATTAAAGATTTGCATGCCTGTTCTGGTAGTTTAGCACTGATTGGGAGAAAAATCTAAGATTTATGTCTTCATACACTTTTTCCAAGCATCGTAAATTTTTAAAACTTTTCTTAATGTTTGGCAGTAAGCCATATCCTCATTGTTTGAGCACACATGCACATATGGTATATATGCATGTCTATAGATACATATGCACACACGTGTATATCCATTCCCAGGTTGTTTTATTTTCTACTTGAAACATCATAGCCTTCTTAATTCTGCGTGCTGGCATTAGATGACTATATTTTCCACCTCTAAATTAAACACCCAAAGAATTTGACACGTAGGCACCAAAGTGGTAGCCTTTAAAAAGCCACTAACTTCACACAGACAGATACTTGAGACAGAAAGCCTTTTCTTCTTTGTGCTCCCTTGGTGTCTGGCTTCACCTGGTTGGGTGAAATGAACTATGGGTAGGTTGAGCTAAATATGGCCTTGCATACCTACGCGCAGGAGGTGGGCAAGGGGTTCCCGTAAATCGAGAGGTTGGACGCTGTCTCCAGACTGGAGGCCATGGGAGTGAGGAGACTAAGGAGGAAATGGCATGGCTCCTGTGGCCAAGTGGTTTACCTGCAGCTGGTTTGGGCCACAGAGCACCCTCCAAAAGTACTTTGAAGGCTACTTGGTTAATTTGATTGATGCTATGGGGTGTGGAATGGAGGCAGGACCCCTGAATAGTATTTATAATGCCTTGCACATACAGGCTGCAGAGGCAGCCACAAAACCAAGCTAAACATAAATTTTAGCTATGAAATAAACTCTAGAAACTCTCTGTATGCTTCCTCACTGGACTAAGTGCATGCAGCTAGTATTATTCTTTCTTCTCTGGTGTGAAGCATTTTGTTTGCCATCTTTACTATTGCTTAAAGATTGTAATTAAAACATGACCTGACCAAAGCCCATATATAGCTGTTTTGCTGAGAAATTAAGATTCTTTTCTTTGGCCTTATCTTTGCATGGAGGGCAAGTTTTTTCCCTTCCCAGCCGAAGGTTGCCACTCGTGATTTGGCACCATTATTTTCTTTATTCTTTGTAGTAATTAACAAGAAAAATTTTTTTCTGGCAGGCCCATGTATCAATTACTTGCTTTTTCATGGTTCCTTTTCAAAATGTATGTGTATCTCAAGATAGATTGCCTTATTCCAGCTGGGTATTTATTGAAAAGAATTCCAGGATGGCTCAGCCATCAGGATGATCTATCACTTTTGGAAGATTTTACCATAGTTGCGATCAGGAAATGAGGAACTGGACAATTGCTTTTATGAATGTGGAATGTGTTGGAAATATTTTTAAAGGGGTACCAAAAAGTGAAAGAAGACTAATGGTGGAATGAGGAGTGTGTAACATTTAAGCTAAGACCTGAAGGAGGAGCAGGAGCCAGTCAGGCAAAAATGGTGGGGGAAAGAGCATTGTTGGTAGAGGGAATAGCACATGCAAAGGTCCAGAGGTGAGCATCAGTTGGCTTTTCAGAGTAAAAGCACTACACATCATGTAGAATTATTAAAGAAAATCGTATCTATCTCCTAAGGTTATTGTAAGGATTAAATCTGATGAAGTTCATTAAATACTTAGTCCTGGGTACACAGTAACAATAGATGTCATAATAATAACATCATTATTGCCCCCATCTGCTTTAAAAAGTTCTTCTCTGTACATAGTAATTCTTAAAAATACTCTAACAGACATAAAAGAAAAGGAGCGTTATAGTTCTAGGAACAACTCAGGCCTTTTTTAACCCTTAGGTTGTTCATCATCCAAGGTTTTCTCAGGCCTAGTTTTCCTTAGACATACTTTCTGTCTTGAAACAGATCTGCTTTGATTCATGAACGGGACAAGCAGATGGGAGTTGGATAGGAAACATTTATTGCAGGTATGAGAACTCACAGGAACATGGGAAGAGACTCGTACATTTCTCTATTTACAGAAAACCAGTTGATCCTTAGTTTGTAGAGTTGAAGAGGATGAGAGCTTAAAAAAGAAAGCAACAATTTTTATTAAGTGTAATGCAAATACAGAAAACAGCTAAAAACACATGCATGTACAACTAATGAATTTATAACACCTTTGAATCCACCACTCATGAAAGAACCTAGAACTTTCTAGTTACCCCAGAAGCCCTCATCCTGTTCAAACCAACTCATTTCTTCCCCCCAAAAGATCTGCTCTCTTAATTTCTATGGCAATCATTGCCTTACGTTCCTTTATGTTTTTTCTTACCCAATTGTGGTATCCCTATGTATTATTTATTAGATTTGTCCACTTTCGCGTTTGTATATTTGAAAGCAAGATTTAAAGTTCCACGTTGGAGGAACTGGAGTGAAATAAAAGTGGCCATGTAAAGAAGACTCAAAGTCAGCAGAAAAACCTAGGCAAAACTTCAACTCAACCAGGGTTAGTGGCAAGAGGAAAATTCTAGGAGAAGCTGGGGAGGGAGTGGAGGTACCTGGGTGGGGTTGGCTTAGAGCCCCTTCCCAGGAGTGTGCCTTCTGCCAGGTGAGGAGTTCTTGCCTTGGAGACTGTGCACAGCAGGGTGGCAGCTCTGAGCAGGGAGTTTTAGGATGAGTTGTTTGTTTATACTAATCTGGAGCTGCCCCTTTGAAAGAGCCATTTGCCCAGTCATTTGCCCAGAGCCTGAGGCTCAGGGGAGAGAGATCAACAATCAATGGATAGGAATAATGCAAGAAAGATGAGAGTGGGAGCCTCCCTCTGCTGGCCAAGGAAGAGGGACCCTGGACTAGAAGATGGGAAGAGAACCAGAGGTTGATTCTCAACCACTGGAATAACGGGATGGTGGAACTCCCTGAGGTAGGTCATTCCCTAAGGATCTTTAAGAAAGGAGAGGAATTGGGGGAGACAAGGTCTAGTTCTGAGAAGCTACTTTGAGATTGTACTTACCTTTCTAACTTCCCTATTATGTGGCATTTTTGAAAGCCAGGCTCAGCCTCTTTATAGGTATTAATGTAAACTGTGAGACAAACATAAATGGGGTAGTTCCTTTTAGAAGAACCAGAAAGATCTGGGGAGTAGTTTAGGAACATGGCCCTTGAGGGCCTGGTAAGAGAGGAACCAGCTGGGAAAAGCTTATGATGAGGCAAGTCCCCAAATGATCTAACAGCAAAGAGGATGGACAGGGATCAAACTTGGAACTGAGTTACCCTCCGTTCCCTGGGGTTGTATCAGGGGGATCTGGATTGTAACTCTGGCACTGCTATTAACTACATAAACATTGTTTTAATTGTATTATTTAATTTTTTAAAAGATTCATTTATTTATTTTAGAGAGAGAGAAAGAGAATGAGAGCACTAGCGGGAGGGGCAGAGGGAGAGAGAATCTCAAGCAGACTTCTCGCTGAGTGTGGGCTGGATCTTACAACTCTGAGATCAGGATCTGAGTCACAACCAAGGGTAGGTTGCTTAACGGACTGCGCCACCCAGGTGCCCCTATAAACATTTTTAAAAAGAGAATGGGGGAGTTTCCTGGAGTCAGTTACTTGAAAATATTTATTGAGCTTCTCCTGAGTGCCAGGCACTGCACTAAGAATTAGAAACAGTAAGGTTATAAGACTCCCATCCTTTTAGAGCTGTCTTCTAGCTGTGAAGACCAACATTGAGGAGGAAATTAACCATAAGCTGATTGACTGCTATGGAAGAGAGGCATGTGGGACGACTTACCATGGGCTGCACAGCCCATGGTGATCTCATCCACCTCTTCATGTTTCAGATGTAGAGATGGAAGGTACGGGAGTAAAGGAGGATACCTTATTCAAGGCAGTATGATTAGCTAGTGATAGAGTCAGAATTCAAACTTGAATTGTACTTGCATACACAGTATGGAACTGGAAGATCAGGAGTCTATTGTGAGAGTAATTTATCTCAATCCCTGATAAATGACATAAAATCTTGTGTGTCCTCCAGTTTGCAGGGATTTTGTTCTTGTTTTTATAAGATGTTCCATTAGGGGAACAGTGGGAGTGTAGAAGCCAGAATCCTGGTTCTTGGTTTGAATTTAAACACAGGTTGTGGTCCTTGAATTACCCTCAGGGAACAGATTTTGCTAAGCCCCTGGGCCTTTCATTGCTCATTTTGTTTTTTCTCACCCTACATGCCTTTTTGAATTTAGTTCCTGAGACCAGCAATTCCATGTCATTTTTCCTTAACCATTTGGCATCCGTTTAATGATGTGTACACTATTTAAGATTGCTTGAAAATATTTTTAAAGTTACAAGAATAACAATAACGTATAAACCTAAATGGTAAATGGATGCCCACCTACTCAAATCTTTTTTCTGGATGAGTGATTTGAAATATATACTTACTAAAATTTCCTCCACTGTTTACACATGCTGTCTAATGAAATACTACAGGACAGAAAGTGTTAATCTGAGGCATGGTATGGTTGTAAAACACACAGACACACATGTGATACACATTTTATAGCTTTGTATATTTTTCAGACAACACATTGAAGAAACATTGTAGAAATACTACTGTGTACAGTGAAACCTGATTTAATGGTAGCATCCTTTAGCCCTTCATCTCTACTGACCTTTTATTTATATGTGTGTAATTATGATTTCCAGTACTTGTTACCAGGATATTTCCAAACTTGGTTTTGTCCTTACATCTTTTTTTCTTGGGAACTTTTTCCAGATTGCCTGTTTCCCAGGAGAGTAACTCTCTCTGTAGTTGGAAAGATCGTTTTGGAGTGTGGTGTGGTCTGGCCTCACAGGGATACAGTGCAGCCATCTACCCCACTGTCCAGATCAGAAATCTGAGAGTCACCCTGTCTCAGAGTTCCTCCCTGTTCCTTGTATACCCCTATCCTTATATCTAATTGCTCACCAAGTCCTGCTGAGTTTAGCCTGTAAATATTTCTTAAATCTGTCCTCCTCTCCATCCCTGCTATCTCCCACCTTTGTTCTGATCTTCTCTTGCATGGATTATGCAATGGCTTCCTGGCTATCCCCTCTGCCTCCAGCCTCACTGTGTTCTGATTAACTTTCTACACTTCCTCATCACTGCCCTAGCTACTACCTTGAACATCTTTGTCATCTTGCAGAATACACTCTCTGCGTTTTATTGGGACATTTAAGGCCCTCCATTGTCTTGCCCAAGCCTAACCCTCAGCCTCATTTTGCACCAGAACCTGCATCCGGTTTTAGAGTCTGGTAATACTGAACAGATCCACTCCCTACACACACTTAATCTGTTCTTTCTCTTCCCTGAGTTTTGGTCCCTGTGGCTCTTCATGTTTAGAATGCCCCTTTTCCCACTTACCTTCCCCAACAACCTCCTGCTTATTCTCGTATCCCTCCACTTATGTGTCAAATTCTCCAAGAAGCTATATGTTGTTCCTATAGACTGACTTAGGTATTTGATATTTGTGCTTCCATAATTCCATTCTCAAGTCACAATTTTTCTCCCTAGCTCTTCCCCTGCATTCTTGTTTCTCCCGACCAAGTATCTTTATCTTTTTCAGTCCTGCCTTGTATTGAAGACAGGCCATCAGATACTTTCTGGGCTAGGGATTTTTTTCCCCTTTATTAGAAGTTTTCTTTCAGTCTGAATGCACATCACACGGAATGTGTATGTTTGCTTATCTTGTATGAAACCAGCGTTTGGATTCCCACTCTAAATATAAGAAACAGACCTTAACTGTCTTGCCCAAGATCAGTGAACTAGAGCAACTGGCCCAGGAATGAGCTATCCTGCTTCTGACCGTGTCCATACTTATCCTGCTGTATCTGATTGTTATTGAGCAGAATTTGTTGGAAATGGCAATGAATGCATTAACTTTGTGTTAGCTTTGAACTTGCTTTGCACCAGTCTCCAGAGTGATGATACAAGGACATCACTTTTTTGTATGACCCTTAGCAAGATAGTAGAGCCCATAACCAATCTGACCCCTAGTCATGTCAAGCTTACACGCAGAATCCAAGACCACATCCAGAGAGGATTCACTTTGGGTGGATTTGAATCCCATATTCTAATACATCTAGCTTTTGTGGTTGGGTGGAAATTGGGGAGTGGCTTCTCCCTTCTACTGATCCATCCCCCCAGCCTCCCACTGGGAGAAGGGCCTTAGTTATTGGCTTTTAGTTCTCAATTCTTACATACAAAACCCCTCCCCACACACACACAAGTTAGTGCACCTCTTGGATTCTCTCTCTTTGCCCCTTTCCACTTCCCGCTTAGTGCTGTGCTTTCTGTACCAGTTGTCCTTCATTCTGCTATTTGTGGGAGAGGCGCCAGTGCTCAGGTCGGGATATAAATGGCTTTAAATTCTGAAGGTGGATAAAAGAAAAGGGGAAAGAGGCCCCTAATGACATCTGGACCAAAGATGAAATATCTAGAATACAAGTTGGCAAGCTATGGCCCACAGGCCAAATCCCATGTGCCACCTGTTTTTGTAATAGTTTTTATAAACACAGTCATGCCCATTCATTTATGTACTGTCCATAATTGCTTTTATAAGGCAGAGTTGAGTAGTTGCAACAGACTGCATGGCCAACAAAGTCTGAAATATTTACTCTCTGTCCCTTTACAGAAGTTTGCCAGCCTTTGCTCTAGAAAGCAATGAGGGCTCTTATAATGAAAGATTTTATTATACTGACATAACCCCTTTTTATTACTAGGCTTTAAGAATCTCTGTCTCTCTCGTCACTTGAGTTGCTTGTATTGAGTTCCTTTTCTTGTACCTGGCCCTGTATGTTTCAGAATCCAGGAGAGTGAAAAGACAGGCAGAGATTGGGGCAAACTTGTCTTCTTACATCTGTTATTTAGCATCCTTAGCTTAATAGTAACTGGTTTTTAATGTGTAGGATTTTAGTTTGGGTAAAAACAACCAGATTGCCATCTAGACCACTATAGCAAATAGATTTCATTTTGACAGGCATTTCATTTAATTGGTAGCTGTCTGAACCCCGTATTAGGAAGGGTTATGAAATTGCACAAAGCAGTGCTATGATTGATGAGTGATGTCTGTCAGGATCTATGCATTGGGAGAAGGTGATTCATTTGTCTTAAGATGGTGCCTTCTTCCTAAAGCAGTAGAGAATTAAAGGCATTAATGACTGTGGTTCAGTATACCACAACCTATCCTCTGATCTGATGGGCACTAAAGGAGAGCCTTTGCAACCCAGAACCATCATATTTATAGCCTAGTATGGAACTGCAAAATGGCAGCTTGTTGATTCATAAAAGTAATAGTTGACTGAAAACCATTCTGTGTTTATAATTATATCCTCTGAGTCAACTTTCTTTTATTGTGGTAAAATATAACATGAAATTTGCCATTTTAACCATTTTTAAGTGTACAGTTTTGTGACTTTAGCTAAGTATATTTACTTTGATGTGCAACCATCACTTCCATCCATCTCTGGAACATTTTTTATCTCCTGAACTGAAACTCTGCATGCACCCATTAAACAATAACTCCTCATTTCCCTCTTCTCCCCACCCCTTTAAACCACCATTCTACTTTCTGTCTCTATGATTTTGACTATTCTAAGTACATCATATGGGCAGAATCATATAATATTTGTCTTTTTTGTGTATGACCTATTTCACTTAGCATAATGTCTTTAGGGTTCATCCATGTTGTAGTATGTGTCAGAATTTCCTCCCATTTTAAGGATGAATAATATCCCATTGCACGTATGAGCACATTTTTATTTACCTATTTGGTAGTCAAGGGACATTGGGTTGTTTCAACCTTTTAGCTATTGTAAATAGTGCTGTCATGATCACTGTTTGAATCTCTGCTTTCAGTTCTTTGAGCATATCCCCAGAAGTGGAATTTCTGGGTTGTATGGCAATTCAACAATTTTTTAAAGAACTGATACACTTTTCCACAGTGGCTACACCATTGTGCATTCCCACCAACAATGCACAGGAACTCCAGTTTCCCTACAGTTTCTTGAACACTTTCGGTCACTGGGAAGTGGCATCTCATCGTGGTGCTGATTTGCATTTCCCTCAGGCTAGTGACGTTGCTTATCTTTTCATATGCCTGCCTTTTGTATATCTTATTTGGAGAAATGTCTATTCAAATTGAGTCTTTTTAGTTAGTTCACACTGCTGGTTTCTTTAAAGAGCAGAGGATAGAGTCAATTTCAGCCAGGAATTTCCTTGTATAAGGACTGAAAGATCCTGAAGACAGCCCTCTAGGAGCTCCCTGTGACTATAATTATAAGCCAGGGAAATCTGAGGGGAAAGAAACTCTAAGTAAAATGGGGATGTTTTGATGCCACAGTAGAAAAGAAGACAGAAAATGGGGCAGTGTGGGTGGTGGTGGTGGTGAGAAGAGCTGCTTGTTTTTTTGTGTTTTTTTTTGCTTTTTTAAATCTTGTATCTTCTCTCCTTCCCAAGAGTGAGAGAAAGGGGAGAGGGGACAGAGAGAGATCCAAAGTGTGTTGCTTCCTCTTGACTTCTGTTTAAAATAAGTCTCTTTCAAGGCTCCAAAGCCTCAAAACCCACAAGTGACATTTTTAGGACAATTTTTTTTTTCTTTCTGTGTGGAGGCCTTTGATTATCTTACCATAATTACTATGTTTATGGTGTTTTTCTCCCTGTTGGTTATATTTTAGTGAAGCAAAGTTTGAGTTGGTTTTGTTAGAAACATCACTCTGGGAGCATTGAATTTACTTTGCCTCTAGTAATAGAAATAATTTAAATAAAGCTTTAATCTGAAAGTCAGTGATTTGGACTATATGGATCAGAAACATTCTGGGGCAGTTAACAGAAAATCTTAGTCCATTTATTTAATTTGAAGACTAAATGAGGTGTGTTTGGGAAGGCTTGGGAATAAATGTTCTTTGTGTGAGCTAATGTGTAAGGATGAGACAGTACCTTTGAATTGGTACTATACAGTTATTAGAATTTAGCAAGGAGATGGACAGAGATGTGTTTCTGATCTTATTTAACAAAACTTTGCTTAAATGAGGGAAAATATTAGGTATATTAATAATAAAGATTTTCTGAAATACATGATTAGCCAACAGTGAATTTGTTTTTTGATATCCTACCAAATACTATTGATGTCCCCCGTTGCGTGTAATTCTTAACAGCATGATTTTCCAGTTATTTCCATTTATGAGGAATAGTTTTCTCCATATATGGACTGCATACATACTTAATCTCCTATTATTAAGCAAGAGCCAGTAGAAAAGTGGTATGCTAGTGCTTTTTCATTTTTGTGGCTAAAGGTAAAACACAATTATTTACATTTTTCAGGCTTGATTTTTCATGATCTTAGGTGCCTTTGTGTTGTATTCATTTGGTCTCAGCATGTCTCTTTTTTTAAAAACCGTATTCAGGGGCACCTGGGTGGTGCAATCCATTAAGCATCCGACTCTTGGTTTCATCTCAGGTCTGCTCTCAGGGTCCTGAGATTGAGCCCTGTGTCGAGCTCTGCATTCGGCATGGAGTCTGCTTGAGTTTCTCTCTCTCTCTCTGCCCCTTCCCTGTCCTCTCTCTCTCTCTCTCAAATAAATAAATAAATCTTAAAAAAAAAAAACCAAAACCAAACCATATTCAGTTTTGATCATTCAGTTTACAATAACAGAATTATGGCCTGCCATGTTGAGAATTGCTAATTGAGAGGCAATCTCCAAACTTTTCCTGTACAGCTCTATAGGACTGATGCATGTGGTAATATAGCCTTTAGGGAAACGATTATGGTTTTCAGTGAAAATCAGGAGGCATTTCTTAGAGCTAAGTTGGATTCTGCCTTCAACTTCTCCAAACACCATCTTAAGGATGACAGTGTTTATAAGAGTTTAAAAGGTCACAACTACTTTGGATGCAATTTTATTTACAACAGTCTGCAAGATTTCAAATTCATGTTGGTGGGTAATCAAGGTTCACACTGATTCAACTGAAGCCTATAATCCCATCAGTTGAAGCAAATATGAACCATACAGTTAATAATTTATTACTGAGGCACACAAACATATTCACAGTTGGTTTTAACTTTAGTATACAAGTGGCTAATTGTGGGAGCAGTTTTAGGGTATGCTCAAAAGTTTCTGTATTACCAGCAGAGCTTAATGGTTAAAGTTCCACCTCTGCCATTAGACAGGCTGCTCTGTTTGAATCACTTCCTAGCCATGTGACCTTGGGCAAGTCAATCACCTCTCTGCACCTCTGTTCTTTGGTGCTCAGATAGAAGTAATAACAATGCCTACCTCAAAGAACTTTTAGGAAGATTATGTAATCTGCTGTACAAGATAGAACTGTGAGAAGGGGCTGGAAAGTACTGAGCACTCAATAAATGTCAGTGCTATTATTGTCATTATTACCATCATTATTAACCTCCTCTCTTCCTGTCCAGTTTTGTATAAGCATATGCTCCTTGAGATTATATTAGAAGCAGATACAGAGGCACTACGGGGTTAAAGCAGAAGCCATGTTGGTGTTTGCCATCAAAACAGAACTACACTCACTAGATATGGATTAAATCCTACATAATATTATGTGAGAAATATGTGGTAGCTATTATCTCCAGGTAGATATAATGTCCTTCTTAGTGAGGTCCATTCCCAGATGCCTGTTGAGTTTTTGGACAATTTGCAAATACCCTTCTGACTTATTGTGTGTGTGTGTGTGTGTGTGTGTGTCCCCAACTACGTCTCCTTCCTTAAGTAATTGCTGATTGTTAATTAAATACTTACTACTTTATTTACTTTTAAAACCAATTATGAAATATTTCAAACATACTAGAAAGTACAAAGAATATTGTAACTAAAATGCATTTACCCGACACCCACACTAAATACATTTTACTTAATAAATGAGTAAGTAAATAAATACAATTTGCCATATTTACTTAACATATTTTAAAGAGATAATCTCTTATGCCCCATCTTGATCCCATTTACCTCATTTTCCCCAAAGAGAATCCTATCCTGAAATCAATGTGTATCCTTCAGGCTTATTTTTATACTTATTTGACATATTTATTTATTTTTAAGCAAAATAGACTGTTTTTATAATTTTCCTAGATATTATGAATTCATAAATAATAAGTAACATTATTTTTTGCATTCTTAAAATGCAACATAAATGGTTTCATACTTTCTTTTTTACTTATTAGACCAGTTATGCATTGGCCTCCTCTCTATTCCTTGCAAACACCAGCTGTACTTCCACGTCATGGCTTTTGCCCTTGCAGTTCCCTTTTGCCTAGATTGCCCTTCCCCTAACATCCACATGGCCAGTTTCCTATTTCCCTCATGTTTTTATTTAAACAAGTGCCTTAGGGCCTTCCTGGGCTACCCCACCTAAAACTGCAAACCCTTTCAATCTTTTGTCTCCTTTCCCTTCTCCTTATTTTCTTTACTACTTTTTGCCATCTAGGTTACTAAACATTTGACTTATTTTCTTTTTTATTGTTGGTATCCCTCCAGTAGAATGCAAGTTCCTTGAAGACAAGGATTTTGCTCATTTGTTTTCTTTTGTGTTTTTTTGGGGGGGGGGTCTGTTTTTATAACTGCTTTATCCTAGTAGCTTACATAGTGTTCTATAAATATTGGGTGATTGACTAAATGTATATCATTGGGTAATTCACTTTCTTTTCTCAATAGTATGTTTTTGGAAAAAAATAGTATTTTTTTTTTTTTACTTGAGAGAGAGAGGGAGAGAGCAAGCATGAACAGGTGAGGGGCAGAGGGAGAAGTGGACTCCCTGCTGAGCAGGAAGCCTGACTCAGGGCTCCATGCAGGGACTCCAGGATCATGACCTAAGCTGAAGGCAGACACTTAACTGACTGAGCCACTCAGGTGCCCCAGTATGTTTTTGAAGTTTATTCCAAGTTAATAGTGGTAGCTCTGTTTCATTTTCACTGCTGTGTAGCAATCCATTGGATATCTAAATCATACATTAAGTACCCATGTAATTGTTGACATATATTTTTTTTTTATTTTTCCTTTTACAAACAGTGCCATGGAGACATTTCCCAGCATTTCTCTTTGGGTTAAAGTGTGAGAGTTTATTGATAGTATATATTCAGAGGTGAAATTCCTGGCTATATCAGTTATCTATTGCTGTGTCACAAAACACCCCAAACTTAACTGGCTTAAAATAATGATTTACACAATTCTAAGGGTAGGCAGGGTGGTTCTGTTAGTTTTTCTCATCTGATTGCAATCAGATGATGGCAGGAATGGCTGAATAGTCCAGAATGGCCTCACTTATGTGTCTGGCCATTGGGACTATCTTTAGGCAAAGTACGTCAGATCTTCATTTGGCTTCTCATCCTCTAATAGAACAGACAAGCTTCCTCACAGCATGGCATTCTTGAGGCATCATTCCAAGCAGAAGCTGCAAGGCTTTTTAAGTCCTAGGCTCTGGCGTCCACTCAGCGTCACTTCCACCTCACTCTGTTGGTCAGACAAGTCGCAAAGCCAGCCCAGGTTCACAGGATAAAAGAAGTTGCGAAATATTCTGGCCCGGTCTTTCTAGTCTACCGCATTGGATCGTGAATTTCACATATCTTCAACTTTCCTGGATGTTGCCACGTTTCTTTCTAAAGTAGTTTTACCAATTTATTCTCTAATTGGTACCAACTACTTATTAAGAGGGAATATCTTTGGAGAAATAGTATATATAACAAAATAGATGTTCATAGGCTTCTCCCAAATCTGTCTTTCCTTTAGTTAGTAAACTCTGCTAAGTCTCTGCTACATATTTCAACAAAACCTGAATCCTTTTCCTTCTGGACACAAAGATAGATTTCCCACATTCTGCTGTAGTTAGGGGTGGCCCATATTGCTGAATTTTGGTCAATGGAAGTGATTCTTGTCAATTTCAGACTTGGCATATAAATTACTTTGGTAATTTATTACCAAAGTGTAATTTACTCTACCTTCTGGTCCAGATACAGATGATCTTGACCTCTGAGGCCCAGATTAAAGGATGGTGAAGCTATTATATAACAACTGAAAGGATTGCTCAGAGTAAACATCACACACACACACCCCATTCCACTGTTGATTGGAATCTATTTGAGCTAGAAATAATCTTAAGTCATTGAGATTTCAGTTTATCTGTTAGAGCAGCTGACATTTCATTAAACAATGTATCCCAGGATAAACAGATAGTATGTTTATTTGTAGACTTTAGGTCTAGATGAGAGTTAATCATCCAGCTTCATCTCCAAAGGTATATTTGGTACCTACATGCCAAATATATATACATATATGTATATATATGACAGCTTTATTGAAGTATGATTCACATATCATCCAATTCACTGATTCAGAGTATACCATTCAGTGATTTTTTCTTTTTTTTCTTTTTATTTTTTTAATAATAATTTTTTATTATGTTATGTTAGTCACCATACAGTATATCCTTAGTTTTTGATGTAATGTTCCATGGTTCATTATTTGCATATAATACCCAGTACACCATGCAATATGTACCCTTCTTAATACCCATCACCGGCCTGTCCCAATCCCCCACCCCCCTCCCCTCTGAAGCCCTCAGTTTGTCTCCCAGAGTCCACAGTCTGTCATGGTTCATTCCCCCTTCTGTTTACCTCCCCTTCATTCTTCCCTTCCTTCTCCTACTGATCTTCTATTTCTTATGTTCCATAAATGAGTGAAACCATATGATAATTGTCTTTCTCTGCTTGACTTATTTCACTTAGCACAATCTCCTCCAGTCCCGTCCATGTTGCTGCAAATGTTGGGTAATCGTTCTTTCTGATGGCTGAGTAATATTCCATTGTATATATGGACCACATCATCATCATCATCATCATCATCATCTTCTTCTTCTTCTTTTTCTTCTTCTTCTTCTTCTTTTAAAATATTTTATTTATTTATTTGACAGAGACAGCCAGCGAGAGAGGGAACACAAACAGGGGGAGTGGGAGAGGAAGAAGCAGGCTCCTAGCAGAGGAGCCTGATGTGGGGCTCCATCCCAAAGCACCAGGATCACTCCCTGAGCCAAAGGCAGATGCCCAATGACTGAACCACCCAGGTGCCCCCTGGACCACATCTTCTTAATCCAGTCATCTGTTGAAGGGCATCTCGGCTCCTTCCACAATTTAGCTATTGTGGACAATGCTGCTATGAACATTGGGGTGCATATGGCCCTTCTCTTCACTACGTCTGTATCTTTGGGGTAAATACCCAGTAGTGCAATTGCTGGATCATAGGGTAGCTCAATTTTTAACTTTTTAAGGGACCTCCACACTGTTTTCCAAAGTGGCTGTACCAACTTGCATTCCCACCAACAGTGTAAGAGGAATCCCCTTTCTCCACATCCTCTCCAACATTTGTTGTTTCCTGCCTTGTCAATTTTTGCCATTCTAACTGGCATAAGGTGGTATCTCAATGTGGTTTTGATTTGAATTTCCCTGATGGCTAATGATTTTGAACATTTTTTCATGTGTCTGTTAGCCATTTGTGATTTTTAATATATTTACAGAGTTGTGCAACCATTATTGTAATCAATTTGGGAACATTTTTTATCACCCCAAAAGGAAACCCTGTACCCTTTAAGCAGTTTCTCTACCTTTCCACCCCCAATCCTCAGCCCTTGGTAGCCACTAATCTGCTTTCTGTTTCCATGGATTTATCTATTTTGGACATTTGATATAAATGGACTTATATACTATGTGGCCTTTTGTGTCTGGCTTTTTCTACTTAGGACAGTGTTTTCAAGATTCATCCATGTTATGGCATATGTTGGTATTTCATTAATTTTTATGAATGAATAATATTTCATTGTATGGGTATTTGGATATGCCACATTTTAATTATCTAATTAGTTGATGGCATTTTTCACATTTTGGCTATTATGAATAATGTTGCTGTGAACATTCATTATATGCTTTTTTCTACATGTCATTTTTTATTTTTTTAAAAATCCTGATAGAAAGTGCATAGGGGCCTATTACCAATTTAATAGAAGAAAGTTTATTTGAAAAGCAAACTATTTTTAAAAGCATTGACATCATGGAAGAAAAAAATACAACAGGGTATCTTCATGATAGAACTTTGGAAATGAGTAAAGTAATATAATCACCTTCATTCTGCAGACTATGAACCTAATCTTAATATGTCTCCTCTGGAATATATCTTGTTTTTGTAATACTGGAATACTTAGAATGTAATAGAAGTCAAACCTATGGTTTTGTACTATAGTTCAGGGAAAAGTCCTAGTACTTTGGATTAATTAAATTTTTTACTTATTTATTTAGCATACATTTATTGAGTCCCTACTCTGTCCAGGTCCTAGGGAAGTGACTGTGAATAAGGAAGAAAAGCTCTGCTCTCATTAATAAGAAATACATTTAAAAAATGAACAAGACAACTGAAGATTGTAATATTTGCTATGAAGGAAGTTACCAGGCAATATGATATACAGTGTGGTGTGGAGAAGGAGGAGGGCTACTTCTGAAGCTGAATGATGAGCAGAAAGCAACATTGCAAAGCACTGGGATGAGTGGACTCCAGGCATTAGGAACAGCAAGTGTGAGGTCACTGAGGGTAACAAGTTCAGTATATCTGAGTAACAGAAAAAATACTAGAGGCATGGGCCTTATAAAGGGTGTAACTTTTGATGATGTACTATCTCACATCTGATTATTAATTTAAGAAGTATTTCTCTGCTTTCATAGATTCTAGAATTCGTGTGATTTAATATCAGCTGGCATCTTAGAGACAGTTTTTGCCCAATGTTCTGGAATCACATTCTGGATTCCTAGTGGTGTGAAAAATCACCTGTTACAAGTACCAGTCTAAAAATCTGTCAGCGAGGCAATAAACATTTGGAAACCCTAGAGTAAATCTTTCCAAAAACCTGGATTTTTGTGTAAAATGAGCCCAAAGTCAACTGGCATGCCAAGCATTTTATGGGAATAAATTGGGTGCTTTATGAAGTACACTCATCCTTCTAGGCCACTGGGACCGAAATACTCACCGCGCTGTTGCCACAGCGAGTGGAATGGGTTTGCAGTGGTTAGAGGATTTAGCACTTCTTTCAGAATTGCCTGGCTTGACCTTAAAGTGGAATTCATGCTCTGGGTCAGTGGCTGTGAGTGGGTTGGGATGTTCTTACGCAAATACTGTGGATATGTGTGTCTTATTTAGAAGACATGAATTATTTGGAAGAATTTAGTGATAATTTATTTTTATCCTATAATCTGAAAATGTCACAATTTTTAAAAATAGTCAAATAATTTTGAAATAATCTATAACTTCTGATTTTTTTAGGAACTTACTTAGCTAGCATTCTTCCTATCTGCATTACAGCAATGAATAAGGAAGTGAACAACAAGCCTCTGGGTAGAGCCAGTAAATTAAAAATCGGTTCCTCCTAATAACTTCATTAGAGCCTATTGTCTTTCTTCATATTTATATTTCTAATGAGGGTGGTTATCTTGTTCCCACCCCCTCAGCCAATCAGAAAATTCGTTGATGTTACCTGTAACTAGGTATATTGACATCAGTAAGAATAAGTGAAATCTTATTGCACATCCCTGTTAGCTCAAGTATTGTGTGTCTCTTATTAATCCAAACCAGTTCAACTCACAATCAAAATTATGGAAGTGGCCGAATTTAATAAAAGGCCTCAAATATTTAAATTTAGTAACTTATTTCATAAAACCAAGACATGTTATAAATTTATATAAGTAGTTCCTGTTTTTGTATTTGGTTTTATATACCACATACCTCCACAACAGCCTTTTATGTACTGCTTTTAGACTTGTTTTTAAATTAGCTAAAATGATCCTTTCTATTCTCTGAGAATGTCTTCTTTTTAAATTAGCTAAAATGATCCTTTCTGTCTATTCTCTGAGAATGTCTTCTGTAAGCTGCCAAAAGCATTACAATCTTTGCTGGTATAGCAATGATTGCGTAATTATATGAAATTCCTAATCTCATTTTATTTTTATTTTAAAAAGTGCTAAAAATAATGGTAAAGAGCATGGGGTTTATATACTTGATATAGTTAAGACAAATATGGAAACTACTAATGTCTTGAAAGTGCCCATCCTGAGACTTAATTAGGGACACTTTGAAGGTGAAAACATGTTTGAAATATGGCACAACTGTTTTTTATTTTTCATAAAAAACTGGATCTGAAAAACAATGTGTCATTTGATATTTTTACGATCTTTGGTTCTATCATACCTGTTTTATTTTCATATGTATTTCCAAAAATGAATCATGTACCCAAATAGAAGACTGCAGGTGCCAGTAGGGCTTAGAAGAAAGCACCTCCAGGAAGGAAGCATGTAATTTGGTTCCTTTCCTTTCACCTTCCAATGGTGGGTATCTAGTTTTGTGGGGTAAACTTGAAGAGAGTCCTCAAAATCAACTCAACACGTAGCTGCTTCCTTTGTGAGTCTAGATTTGCGTGTTTGTACATCTCTTGGTTGGCAAATACTTCAATCAATGAACAAATCATTTCTCCTGGCCTGAGGTAAAGCTTAGTTAAAAAGTCACTTGCAGCAGGGGCATTCATGATCTTCTCGGACCTTATGTCTGAAGGGAAGAACTATAGGGTGAAGGCTTTCTAGAAGTGGTAAGAGATTCAGGTATGTATCAGCAGAAAGAGGATTTTGGCAAAGGTAGTTTCCACTCTAACGAGAAAAACTGATGGTATTCCCAAATGTTAAAGATGACCTCTGAAGCAAGCAGATATTCATGGCCTCTGAGTTCGCTGATCTTCTATTCCACTGTTAGCCAATAAAGAGTGTTAAGAATAATTTAGTATTCAAAGAGAAGAGACCTAAGTCCCTGCCTCCCTTTCTCCCTAGATGAGACTTGAAACAGAGGGAGTTTGGAAGCCCACAGCTCTGGTTGGTAAGAAGCTAGTTCATAAAAAGGACTCTCAGTTGTGGACTAATTTCTGCATATATCTCAAGATTTCTTCTCATGCTGTATCTTCTCCCTATTGTACAGTTAACAAACCTCATGACAAAATATTAATGGAATGTGTTTTTTAAATGTATCACTTTTGGAGACTTTGCTCGGATGAGTATCCAGTCTTCTTGTTCCCCAGCTATCAGGTTCAATGGCCTGTGTCTTCTTTAAAAAAAAAAAAAAAATCAGGTAACAGGAAAAGGCAAGTGTTTTATTGGTTTCAGAATGAGGGAAGGTAATTGGAAAGTCTTGACTCAACCTAAGGAGGATTCTTTTGAATCTCTGCCTTGAAGGGAAGTATTCCAGGAAAAATGAGGGAGCCATTATCTTGGTTTTGAAAACCTAGAATGGTCTTTTATTAGTGAAGTGATGATTAGAGCCATTTAAAAGGACTGGACACTCAGGCTTGCTGATCACTTTGTTCTCCCCCATAGAAAGGAGATAGCGTTGTGTGGGAAGACAGCATTGTCGGCATGAGCAAGGGGAGTGAGCTGGAGGAGTTTAATGGACAGTGGTATCAAGTCAGAGTTCTGTGTCCCCATCTTCTTTCTAGGCAACACCTGTCCCATGGTTCAGAGTTCTCTGTTGGAAAAAGTCACCTTCCAATTGTCCCTTTTCCTTCTACTTATTTATTTATTTTATAAATTACTTATTTTTTCCCTTTGCACAAGTAATTTTAAAGCAAAATGTAAGTAACAGAAAATATCAGCAGAAAATACAGAGAAACAAAGAGGAAAATAAAATATGCCCCTCATGCTGAATATGTATAGTTTTTCAGGAGGCCAGTTTGTTGGCTTATATTCTAAATCTTAAAGATATGCGAGTCCTTTGACTTAGCAAGTACCCTTCCAGGAACTTATCTTAAGTAGTAACTGGATCATGAGCAGGGAAAATGTTCAGAGATCATTTCTGTACAGTTATTTATATAATTTGAAAACTTGGAAACAACCTCAAGGCCCATTGGGAGGGGATTATGATAGATTACACTGTGGCCACTAGAGAATGAACTAGATCAATATTTACTGGTAGGAAGATGTCAATGGTATTTTGTTAAGTTAAAAGGAATGCCACAAAGCAGTATGTGTAGTATGATTGACTATTGTTAAAACCATGGGGATAGATGGAAAGAAATTTGAAAGGCCATATATACGATCATCAATGGTTCTCTGGGTCCTGGAGTTGTGTTTTTGTTTTTCTTTTGCTTTTATTTCTCTATCATACTTTCCCTTATTTCAGAATTAAAAATATGTAATCATATATTATTTGACAATTGAGGTCAAAGTATTGATAAAGCTATTTTGGATTTGGATAAAGAGAAATAGAAAAAAAAATCCATGATTCATAGCTGAAGAAAACTACTTTTAATTCCCTGACATAGTTTTCTAAACAGCCTTTGCTGGCTGTGTGCATGAATATCTATATATGTGTATATAATTTTGTTTTAGAAAACCAGAATGTCCCTTAGTTAATTGAGAATGATAGATATGACCATCAGGAAGGTTGAACTCTCATATAAAAGATAGATATACACTCGCACATGCGTATATATTTATACCCACTAATACGTATTTACTAACAGGTGATTTAATATTGTATTATTAAGTAATAGACAATTATTAATACCTATTAGTGGTAATAAAGATAAGACATTTGATCATTCTTCATCCTAAATGGTTTTCACTTGTTTCTTCCTTAATCTCTGAGTTATTTTTGGTCATGAAATGACTAAAATTATTTAATATCAACAAAGAACTAATACTGTGTTTCCTATAAAAAATTACATTTATTTTTATGCCTGTTGGTGGCCTTCCTGGTCATCATTGTCTTTCTTTCTTTCTAGAATGTGCAATTATCAAATAACTTTGTAAGGCTGAAATATTGGGCTCTGGAATATCTCCTCTGAGGTTGCTTGCCTTTCTTGTCCCCACTGGGTACTATCACTTTTCACTACACACCACATACTATACCAGCCATGATGTAGTTTAAGCCAGTGTATGCTAGTTCTTCAAAAAGGATATCTGATTAGTCCCTAACACCACCAATGAAGGACCTTCTACAATCTTCCAGATTAACTGGTTCCCTCTAGCACATCACTCCAATTTACAGGGATCCATTTTCTTTCCTTAGATATCTGTGCATCCCTTTAAATTCTGTGTCCTTGCTGGTAGAATGGCCATTCTTTCTCCCGTCTGTGGCCAATGTAGAACACCCACAATCAAATTGCTCCTTTGACCTTTCAAGTTTGAGGGGAACAAGAGAGACCATTCAGCTAGAATTACCTGAAAATTTGGTTGTGTCTACATGAATGTGGCATTATGACTTATGGTATTTTCTACTTTCAGTCCCCTACTGGTGATTTTATTTTGTGGAGGCATTAGCAAAGAAATTCACCTCATTGAAGAAAAGGAATTTTAGTGTCTTAAATTTTTCCCTCCACATATGGTAACCTGAAATCTCATTCATGCTCTGTGAAATTGAAGAAATTGGATATTTGGAAATGGAAATTGGTGGTCCTCCAAGCAATATGGGATCTAAAAGTGTTAAATCCTTTTATAAATAAACCTTGATTCAGACTGGAATGTCTTGGCTTGATCTTAAAGGTGATATTATAGGAGACATATAGCCGTTGACTAGCCTTAAAGATAATTATCTGCACATTCCAGTCTTAGGCTGCCATCAGCAGGGCCTGCCTTGCGATACAGGAATGTTACATTTAGACAGGCCTCCAACCCCAAGATGTTTGTAAACCACACTCAGCTCGGGAACTATGAATGCAAAAGAAATCCCTTAATAGTGGCAAATGTTATCTTTCAAGCCTTCTAGATTTCCATGCTTCCATGTCTCAGCAATTTGTTTTTATTTCTAATTGGACCAAGTCCTGCTATCTTTGGGTTGTGAGATCAATATTTGTGATTCGCTTTGCTAAATTTGTAAAATTTAGCTTTCTTTTAGACCCATTAAGTTGTATATTAGACTCAGCTACATCACTGGGGTATGTGCATGTGAGATTTTGGATAAAGTTGTGAAATGAAGTCTGTAGACGTGGGTAATTTCCTAGGAACATGAGGGATGGAGGAAGGGAGAAAATTAAGAGCAAGTTCCTTGCTAGACAGTGAATACCATGAGTGCAGGGACTGAATCCCTCATACCTGGCAAAGTGCCATAATAAATTCTGTTGAATTAGTGAATGAATTTATAGAGAGCTTGAAACCTGCTGAATGTTCTACCTTCAAATCTTATAACAGATGCTAGGAAGCAAAGTACTCTAGTGGTCATCGCAGACTCTGGAGCCTGACAGCCTGAGTTCAAGCACCAGCCCTGCCACTTAATGGTGTGTGACTACAGGCAAATTACTTAACCTCTCTGTGCCTCAATATCTCTATCTATAAACTGGGAATGATGACTTAAGAGTGTCACAAGAAATAAAAGGGATTGTAAACAACTATTCATACACACCTTAGATCGATGCATGGCATAGGGTAAATGCCATATACTTATTAATTAGTATTAATACGTATTAGTTAATTCATTATTGGGTATTGATATTAGAGCTTAGGAAAAATGTTAGAATATTTGGTGTGTCTCTTGTTTTAAGTGGAGATAGAAACAAATATTTATGTATCTATGTATAGAAAAATACACTAATTTTTTTGAAATATGTTTTTATATTTATCTTTTGGACTAGCTGTTGATTCAGTCTAAAAATAGAATGTTTAAAGAGGAAACAATAAAAATACATAGTGTGTATATACATAAGACAGAGAAGGCTTTCCATAATCAGATGGGCAAAATTATCAAACATATGAAGACTTCTCAATATAAATATTTTTCCATGTAAATAAATATAATTGGCCAAATTAACTTCATAATCTTTGGGTACAAAACATAATATTTTATTTTTTCTAAGCCAAATTAATTGTTAGATCACAACCTCCTCCCCATCAGCCATGCTTAGCAGAAAATAAAATCTCAGGCAATACAGGGGCCCCTCTCTCTCCCTCAGGGTTCTAATAATAACCCTGAACTTATTCACCCAGAGTGCTTGAGGCAAGGCTTCTGGTCTTTGGTTCAGGTGACTGCCTCTGGGATGTTCAGGGTCCATGCCCAAGGTAGTTGCTAATAGTTCCTTCCCGTGGCCACTTAAGCCCTTACCCTTAGCATTTGGTCCTGGGCTTCTTGTCCCCCTACTCTGGGGAGCTGTTTAGGGTGTGATGCAGGGCCTGCCTTGCCTTGTGAAATCCGGTACCCCTTCAGTCACCCGAGGTAGAATCCACATCTCTTAAGTCCAGCCATTCCCCAAGCATTCAAACTCATTTTGACAATTTGACTCCTCAGATCAGGAGTCCAGTTCTTTGGAAACAAAGTCTCTTATGTCACCTCTGTGTCAAGAGGAGTACAAAACTCGCCAGGACTCAAACCCTCCTGAGCCACTCTCTCTGGAGCAGGAGAGGGAATCCTAGTCCTAAACCTTTCTCGATACACCCATCACTAAAGAACATTCCCATTTGGATTATCGTGCCACATAATTTTGGCGCCATTGTGAAAGGAACACAAGACTAAGGTACAGATTTGAAAGACACTAGAAGAGAGTCAGTTTGACTGAGGGTACTGGATCAGACTGACTCCCTGGCCTGACTGCTAGTCCTGCAACTTCTAGCTATTGGACCTTGGGCCTATTTAACCATTCTAAGCCTGTAACATGGGAAGAGTAGTGGACCTGCCTCATTCAGTGAGATCATTCTTTTCAGTAAATAGACCAGCATCTGGCCCAAAGCAGATATTCAGTGAAAGTTATTGTTTTATTACTTGAGCTACTGCTTTATCCAGGGATTTGGTCTATGCTTAAGGCCTCTGGTTCCCCCTGATTTGCTCAAGACAGCTTGTCCTCTATGGCTAGTAAAGGTGCTGTTTGGGCAGACCTTGAATCCTCTTCCTCCTTTTTTTTTTTTTTTTTAAATGATTTTTTATTGTATTATGTTAGTCACCATACAGTACATCCCCGGTTTCCGATGTAAGGCTCGATGATTCATTAGTTGTGTATAACACCCAGTGCACCATGCAATACGTGCCCTCCTTACTACCCATCACCGGTCTATCCCATTCCCCCACCCCCCTCCCCTCTGAAGTCCTCAGTTTGTTTCTCATAGTCCATAGTCTCTCATGTTTCATTCCCCCTTCTGATTACCCCCCCCCTTTCTTTATCCCTTTCTTCCCCTACCGATCATCCTAGTTCTTATGTTCCATAGATGAGAGAAATCATATGATAGTTGTCTTTCTCTGCTTGACTTATTTCACTTAGCATTATCTCCTCCAGTGCTGTCCATGTTGTAGCAAATGTTGAGAACTCGTTCTTTCTGATAGCTGAGTAATATTCCATTGTATATATGGACCACAACTTCTTAATCCAGTCATCTGTTGAAGGGCATCTCGGCTCCTTCCACAATTTAGCTATTGTGGACATTGCTGCTATGAACATTGGGGTGCATATGGCCCTTCTCTTCACTACGTCTGTATCTTTGGGGTAAATACCCAGTAGTGCAATTGAATCCTCTTCCTCCTGATGGTGAGCTGCAGTCACATCCCCTACAGCCAAGATCACAGAAGCTGCATATGGTGTTCCTCAGGTAGGGAAATTGCCATTGTGCCCGTGAGTGGTGCAGAGAGGGCCAGAAGGGAGCTTAGAACTCATCTAATTCAGGAGCTTACCTTACAAAAGGGAAAACTGAGGCCCAAAGAAAGGAAGAAAGTGGCCTGGTAAGGTTGCTGTTTTTCATTTCAAAGTTCTTCCTTCTCCATGTCTATATTCTTAGACCTACCCTATCAAACCAGCCCATACCTCTCCCTGAAAACCTTCTCCACCTGCTTGTTGTTTCCTGGCACTTCTGTTACTCATCCTCTCCCTTTCAGTCTCTTGGAGCAGTATTCTGATTTCTGAAAGTTGCCTGGCCTTTCCCCTTCCCTCCATGTCTCCCCCACCATAGCTCAGACTGTTTTCTTGCTAGGATGATCTCGCCACTAGCCCTGATTGACAAAATTCTACCTGTCCTTTAAAATAGAAAGTCAAAACTGGTAGCCAGTGATCCAGATGTGACCAACAAATGTATTTTGTGAATTCAGGTAGGTTTGTTTTGTTTTGTTTTTTTAGTTGAGACACCATTTAAAAAAAGATTTCACAAGAAAAATTCAGATACTCTGTCTTCTTTGAATTAGAGGATCTAGCCACATAGAACCTGCGTTTTTGCCTGGTGGGAATTGGTGGCAGCTAAGGAGCATTTTCCCTGCCTGTCCAGCATCACTCCTTGTTGATAACTGCTCTGCCCTGCGGTGTTTAGGTTTGTGACTCCTGTTTTAAGACATTGTCTAAATACTATCACTTCCGAGAAGCTTCCCCTGCCCCGTCTTGCTTTTCTAACTGTATCTTCTCCTTGTTTATGCTTTTAACACTCTGCTCATGCCTTTTCTATAGCAGAGATGGAATTCTGTCCTGCTTATTGTTGGTTTTAGTGAGTAATACTTACCATCTATCAAGTGCTTACTAAGGGCAGGGCACAGGGCTGAGTGTTTCATGGACATTTAATCTCCAGGCCTCACTACGACCTTGTGTGAAGTGTATTATTATCTCCAATCAACAAAGGCAGAAGCCCAGAGAGTGTAAGTGGCTTACTCAAGGTCACACAGCTGGTAAGTGGCAGAGAAGGGATTCAGGCCATTAACTACCCAACCTCAGAGCCTATGTTGCCTCTGTTTTATATTGATGGATCTCTCCCAGGACATTGAAAGCTATGAGATAGGCAGGAGTATAATACTCTAACTTCCTTACATTAAATGTTTCCAGAATACACACTACCTCAGAGGCTCAGAACTCTGATCCATTTTCCCCAATTAAACAAGTAAGCAATAATGATATTATGCATATGACAGTGTTTTGAGTACTCACTACATGCCCAGTACCATGCTGGACATTTACCCTGTAACCTCATATAATCCCCACAACTGTCCTGTGTGGCAGGATGTGAATCTCTATATCCAGTGAAGGAATCGGAGGCTCAGTGAGGTCAGGTACCTTGGCCAAAGACATATAGCATCAAGTGGATACGATTTGAACCTGGATCTTTTTTTTTTTTTTTTTTTTTTTTTTTTTTTTTTTGGGAGAGGGAGAGAGAGAATCTTCAGCAGGCCTATGCGCAGCGCAGAGTCTGATGCGGGGCTCAAACTCACAACCCTGACATCATGACCTGAGCTGAAATAAAGAGTTGGTTGGGTAACCGAGCCACCCAGGCACCCCTAAATCCGTATCTTTCTTGAGTCTGAGTCCTATTATTTTTTCTTCACCCACCATTAGCTCTCTTGTGTTTTTGAACCACTTTTCTTATACAAAGGCAGTTAGCCCATTAGTAAATTCAGTAAGCAAAGCCTTCTTGTTTGTTTCTTCCCAGCCGTACAGATGACATGAGAGCCACTAGTTCTTCTGCAGACACTTTCTGAGTGACCACTCTGTGCTAGGTATTAGGTCGGGCCTGGGTGCAAAGATGACAAGGCAAGATCTCTGTCAAGACCCTTACCATCAAGGTGGAGGTGGGGAGGCAAGAGTCCCTACTCTTCTGGTCTCCTTTCTGGGCCATCCCCATGGATAAGGCAGGAGTCCCATACTAGTGGTTTGGCTGCAGCATCCTGACATTCAGCCTGATTTGATCACTCTGCCTGCATGGACAGAAATGAACGAGGATATCCTGCAAATGCATTGGTTTTCTTTCACTGACTTTCCCCTAAACACAGAGAGGTACTCGTGAATTTAGAGACTTTTCTGGGCTGAATGATTATAGTCATTGTTTGCTTACAAAGATTTATCTCCTGTGAAAGTATGCTAATTTTTTCTTTCCCAAATAGAGGCCAGTCAGTGACATTGGTGCTTAAATACTCTTTGGAAAATGGGGAATATTGTGTGAACCAGTAGTTCTCAAACTTGAACATGCACCAGAATCTATCTTCAGGGTTGCTGTACACAGATAGCTGGGCCATACCCCAGAGTTTCTGATTCCGTAGGTGGAGGCAGGGGGGCAGGGGAAAGGATGCTATGAATGTTCATTCTCACAAATTCCCAGATGAAGCTGCTGCTGCTGGTTGGGGAACCCCCTTTGCAAACCACTCGTGTGACTATCAGGTGTTACTGTTCTTATTAATTCTAGTTATGAGTTAGGTGATTATTTATTAAGTGCCAGCCATGTGCTAGACCCCAGCTGGGAATTACAGATAACTGGGTGAGTAAGTTATACATGAAGCAAAGAGCCTAGTGAGGGAAATGGGAAGATACATACAAAGAAATTGTTAAGTGGAGTAATTTATTGTGATACATGCTGGAAGGAAACAAACTTGGAGCTGAGATGAGAAATACCAGGGACAGGTGGGAGGCAGGCAACTAACTTTATCTAAGGGAATTCAGAAGGGCTTTTGGGAGGTGGTGACATTTATGTTGAGACCTGATAGGTGAGAAGATGCCTGTCATTTGAAGGGTTTGGAAGGGACAGGGGAGAAACAAGGCATAATAGAGGAGAAAAACCAGATTCTACAAGGTCCAGGGAAGGCCAAAGTGGCATGGGATATCGTTAAGGGGGCAGGCAAGGGCTGGACAAAACAGGGCCCTTGTCGGTCAGGAGAAGGAGTTGGGGTTTTATTTGCAAGGCAATAGAAACCACACTGCCTCTTTTAAAACTATATTTTGATTTTGGAAGTCAGTGCTTGTAGGTGTAAAAATTCCTTTGCTCAATTGTACGGTTTGGGCTCTTTCCACCCGTAGTACAAAAAACGGAAGTGGTAATTCACCCTCACCCATCCCTGAGGGTAGGAACATGAATTGGGGGCCTGGTGGGGTCAGGCAGGAGGGACGCTACGCGCGCACACACACACACACACACACACACACGCATACCAACGCAGGTAGCGCCAAACTGAGCAACAAGGTTGGTGATTTCTCTCCTTTTTTTCACCTTCGGAAACGAGCTGCTTTTCTTACATTATAGAGTTTGCATCTGGATAGAAATGCTCTTTCCACCCTCACCTTTGACTTTGAAGAGGTCAGTATTGTTGCCAAATGTTTTAAGTTAAATCTCAGCTGGAATGACTATAATCAAAAACTGAGTCCACAAATATAAATGGGAACTTGTATTATTAGCTCTCATGACTTTCCTTCTCTCTGAATCGAAGCAGAAGATGCCACCAGGCGAGCTGTCTTTGTCCACACCACAGTGCTCCTGAGTGTCAAGGAGTTCACATGGCCATCTTGTTCAGAACTGTGTTCACTGAGATGTTCTCTTTCTTTGCCATAGCATGGAGTGAGTTCTACTTCTTCGAATCATCCAGATGAGAACATGGTCATGATGGTTTCTACAGCATTGGGAATTCCTGCTTTTTTTTTTTTTTTTTTTGGTTGGGTCTGCTAGAGTTGTAAAAGGACGCTTTCTGGACATTAACTTTGTAGCAAAAAAGGGTAGAATGAGGTTGGCAAGGGAAGAAACAATTTTGGTGTAATAAAAATAGGATTGTTCAGAGCTGAGATGAGAGTTTTCTTGCTGTTTGGTATTCAGATGAAATTTAGTTTGGAAGTCACATCAGCGAATATTATATTTCTTCAGAACCTCGGCTGTGTTTTCCATCAGGGGGCATCTTTATTTCACTTAACTTGCGCAGCAAGCTGAAAAACCATAGATGGTTTCAACTTTTTTTTTTTTTTAACCTACAGGTACTCCAGCCATTCAAATATGTTTTTAGTATCTATTCTGGAACCTTAAAGAAATGATTTTAGACAAGGCCAAACATTTTGTGGCATCTACTCCACACAGTCTCTTTCTTTTCTATGCTTACTTGCATTGGCACTTAATTTGTTACCGTGTATTAGAACATTTCCCCGTCGCCTCTGAAACTGTCTCAGAGGCAAGGCTTTTAGAACCTGAATTTTTTAAACACGAAACAGGATTATGGATTAATCTCAGGCAGGGAAGTCCCTGGGGGCAATGTAACCTGACAAGTAAGACTCTGCTCTTGGCAAGCCCCTTGCAGGGTCGCCCTCTGTTCCTGCCTTTGACCTAGTGGACGAAAGAGTGGATGTGTGTGTGAGTCTAGGCATGACTTCTCTAAAGATCAACATTTGTACACACTGGAGTCACCTTTTATACATAGTGCTACTGACATTAACCAGAGAAGTGGGCCTGACAGCCCCAGCCTTAAAGCCAGCTCGGGAGTGGCCCGGCTATGCGCACAACGGTTTATCTGAAGGGATTCAGCACATTACACAGCCTAATTGTGTTTCGTCCAAAAGGAACTATTGCCCAGATAGAGGCGCCTCTAAGGTTACTGAGTGTGACCCATCAAAATGGGGTATTCGTTTCCATATATGTATAGTTGTTAGATATTTTAAATACCAAGGCTGTTTCTCTTCGTGAAGTCCAGATACCATGATCTCCTTATAGATAATTAAAACAGTATTAATCCTTGAAGAACAGAGAGGAGAAATATTTTTAAACAAAGTAATTTACATATTTGAGAAATTATAAAAGGGAGAAAAAGTCCCAGCTGAAGCAATCAGACCCTTGAGTGAGTATTTGGCATTCAAGCAAGGAATCCAATGTTTTCACTTATGTTTGTCTTGAGACTATATAATACCAGGATTATGTTTGATTCAGGGTTATGTTTAATCGTTTTATATGGACTAAACTATAATCCCATACTGGTAATGAAAATGGTGATTTTTTTTTTTATAAAGAGCTACTTGGAGAAAGAATCACTTATTTTGAAAATAGAGTTCAAAGGCATAAATTGTAGAAAATGTCTTATAGGGAAAACATAGTCATCTATTCCAAAGCTTGTTACAAGTACTTGGTGAAGCCTGGCATTTAATATGTGAGTATAAATTGTCCTGTCGACAGAGTACTTTCCGTCACAACTGTGAAGTTTTGAAGAACAAAGTGTCACACATTAAGATTTGAGTAGTTTTTGTCTCTGCTCAGATTAACAGTGAATGCTCCCCTGTGTCATGGTAATCGAGAAAAACAAAAGTTGCTGCTTTTAAGCGTGAAAATTATGCTCGGCAGGATGTGTACTTTGGTAGTTTTCGTAGGAATGGGCTGGATTTGACCCTTGCCATCCACCCACTGTCTGCCGGGCTCCCTTGGGACCAATACACAGCCCGTAGCAGGGGTTGGGGGACAATCTCCGGTGCAGAGCCAGGTGAGAAGCAGAGTAACTGGTCCTGGGAGCCCAGTGTCAGAACCCTACTCTCATTAGTTCAGCTGCATGGCCAGAAAGTAAAGTCTCAGTCCCCAGCTAGAGTGCAGGGAGGATGTCGAGCTGCGCACTGATGACTGCTAGCATTAGAAGAGGGGCACAGTTGAGCAGATCTGCTCTTGTGATCCGGTGGATACTTAATTCACTTAGAGATGGAAGGAAAGTGGATAAACCCTCCAGCCAGCTCAAAAGTACAGTTCTGTTGCGTCTGTCAGCCCTACTTCCGTGGTGTCCTCAAACTCATCCCCACTCACTTTGTTTGTGGACAGAACTGGCTGTTTGGGTGGGCGTCTTTGTTCCAAGTCTTCTCTTTATGAAGCAGTTTTCCCGAAGTTAACCAATTAAGAATTGCTTTTTTCCATGTAGCAGTAATCACTCTGAGAGGAGGGAGCCAAGTCGCTGTGGGGGATGCTGTGCCCCAGGGACACATTTGGGAGGATTTCCTTCTCCTGAAGCCACAGGGTCAACATAAAGCCCTATAAAATGTTTTAAATAAAGAAGAAATTGAAGTGGAAGATTTCATTCTGGCACTTCATGTCTGGTTTTTGCTTTCCTCCCACTGAGGAGCTAACCAAGCCAGAAGTCTGGAGGATGTATTTAGTTTGAGGATAATGAAGCTTTACTGTGATTTTTTTTTACTTACCTGGATTATAATTATAAGGAAACTGGTACCTGCTAGTGGCCTTTATGAGTTAGTCTATGATGCACTGATAGTTGTTTTTGAACATAGTCTTTAAAATTGTGTGTGTGTGTGTGTGTATGTGTGTATGCATATGATGGTTTGTTTCTTTTATAAAAAGGGGACAACAGTTATGACATTTTTATCACTTGATTTTTAAGGAAGTCACTTTCACATCCTGAGTCAGTAGGTGTCAAGCCATTGATTTGAATGCTGAAGGTTTTGCCTGCATATATAGTTGTCTTCGGGACTGGAAGGCATTTAGTACATAAGCATTCTCTGCTGACATCCTCATAGTTATGACATTTTGGAGAGGATTCTTCCTCAGGATAATGGGAATGGCCTTACTGACCTTATGTGAGCATTTCCTGTCTCCCCCAGTATTTGCTCTTGCTGTCCTTTACCCAGCTGAAGTGGGCGCCTAATATATATAACATGCACTTAAAATTGTCTTAACCTTTAATTTTCAGATAATTGTAGATTCATGTACAGCTTTAAGAAATAATAGAGACAGATCTTGTGTAATAAATGTAATAAAAATATTTTTTTTCCATTTCCCCCAGTGGTAACATTTTGCAAAATTGTAGTGTATTATCACAAACAAGATATTGACACTAATGCAATCAAGTTACAGAACACTTCCAACACCACAGGGATCCCTCACCCTGCCCAAGTTCACTCAACTTCTTCCCCTTCCCCATCTTTAACCCTGGCAAGCATTAATCTGCTCTCCATTTCTATAATTTTGTCATTTAAAGAACATTGCATAAATGGAATCATATAGGATGTGGCCTTTACGGATTGGCTTTTTTTCAGTTAGCATAAATTTACCGGTGATTACTCCAAATTGTTGGTTGTATCAGTACTTTGTTCCTTCTTCTTGGTGAGTAGTGTTCCATAGTATGGATGTACCACAGTTTAACTATTCACCAGTTAAAGGACATCTGAGTTGTTTTCAGTTTTTGGCTATTAGTAATACAGCTCTTATGAATGTTCATATTTGGTTTTTATATGAACATAAGTTTTTATTTCTCTGAAGTAAATAATGAAAAGAGTACAATTCCTGGGTCATATGGTAGTTGCATGCTAAATTTTATAAGAAACTGCCAAATTGTTTTCCAAAGTGGTTGTACCACTTCACATTCCCACCAGCAATGTACAAGGGATTCAGTTTCTCTGTATCCTAACCAGCGTTGGATATTGCCACTACTTTTTATTTTAGTCATTCAAATAGGTGTGTAGGTTTTAATTTACAGTTTTCTAATGGCTAATGACGTAGAACATTTTTGTGTGTGCTTATTTGCCATCTGTATGTTCGTTTCAGCAAAATGTCTGTTTGTGTCTTTTATCTATTTTCGAATTATATTAGAAATTTTACTGTTGAGTTTTGAGACTTCTTTAGTATGGTTTCATTCAATGCTTTTTTTTTTTTTTGTCTTTGGATGTCCAGTTATTCCAGCACTATCTATTGAAAAGGGTATCTATCTTTACTCCACTGAATAGCTTTTGCTCCTCTGTCAAACATCACTTGAGCATTTTCTTGTATGTCTGTTTGTATGTTCTATTCTGTTATAGTGACCCAGATGTCTGTCCCTCTGCTGATATTACCTGTCTTGGTTACTGTAACTATACAGTAGCCTTGATATTAGGTAGAGTGATTCTTTCTACTTTATTCTTCTTTGTCAGGATTGTTTTAGCTATTCTAGAGTCTGTGTCTTTCCATATAAATTTTAGAATAAACTTACCTATGTCTTAAAAAAAAACTTGCTGAGATTTTGTTAGGAATTACATTAAACCTATACATCAATCTTGGAAAAGTTGACATACTTACTATGTTTAGTCTTCTAATCCATAGATTCTCCATTTATTTAAATTTTCTTTGATTTCTTTCATCAGAATTTTATAATTTCCAACATATAGATCTGGTACACGTTTTGTTATTGTTGTTGTTTTCTTTTCTTTTCTTTTTTTTTGGTTGTTGCTTTTTGGAGAGAGAGAAAATGCATGTGCTTGTGAGCAGGGGGAAAGCACAGAGGGAGGGAGAGAATCTTAAGCGGGCTCCACACCCAGCACAAAGCCCAATGCAGGGCTCGATCTCACAATGCTGAGATCATGACCTGAGCTGAAATCAAGAGTTGGACACTTAACAGACTGAGCCACCCAGGCACCCCCAGATCCTGTACACGTTTTAAGTTAATACTTAAATAATTCATTTTTTAGAGTGATTATAAATGGTACTTTTTAATTTTGGTTTCCACAGTGTACTATTAATATACAGAAATGCAGTTGATTTGTGTGTGTTGATCTGCAACCTTGCTGAACATATTTGTTAGTTCTACACTTTTTTTTGTAGATTCCTCAAGATTTTTTGCATAGACAATTATTTTATTAATAAGCAATGACAGTTTTGTTATTTTCATTCCAATTGTTATGTCTTTTATTTCTTTTTCTTGCTTTAGTGCGGTGGCTAGAACTCCAAGTATTCTACTGAATAAGAGGAGTGAGAGCAGATATTCTTGCCTTGCTCCTGATCTTAGAGGATCTTCAGTCTTTTGCCATTAAATATGATGATAGATATAGATTATTTTTGGTAAATGTTCTTTATCATGTTAAAGAAGTTCCCTGTATTTAACACATATATGTTGAAATGCAGTTTTATATTTTTACAGTGATTAGGTGTGCTATGTGACATAGTTGAGTTTAGGAAAGGGAGATTATCCTTGGTGGGCCTGATCTAATTAGTGAGCCCTTAAAAGGGACTGGGCTATTCCTGATGGAAAAAGAGTCAAGGCATGAGAAAAATTTGATACAAGGGCCATTTTTCTATTGCTGGCTTTAAGGATTTGAGTGGGCCATGTGACAAGGAATGCAAATGGTCTCTAGGAGCTAGGAGTAGTAAGGAAAAGAAGACCTCACACCTACAACTGCAGGGAACTGAATTCTGCTCCAACTGCATAAGCTTGAAAGAGGGCCCTGAGCTCTAGATGAGAATGCAGCCTGCCATATCTAAATTTCAATCTTGTGAGGCCCTGAGTGGAGAAATCAGTCATATCATGCTTCCTGCCTGGACTTTTTACTACAGAACTTTCAGCCATCAAGTTGGTGGCAATTTGTTACATAGTAATAGAAAATTAATACAAAAGTCTAGTAGGATATTTTGGAACAGTGCTGGAATCAAAGCATATAGTAAATATTCCAGTGACTCAAATGAGATCCAGGTCTATTCATTAAATTAGGTTCATCTATATACCTGTGGGTGCTGGCTGTATGCTAGATGCTGTGTTCAGGCCTGGGAACACTGAGGAGAGTGAGCCAATGTCTGTTTTTTTTCCATTGAGAGTCTCATGGCCCCATTCATCTCAGGATAGCCCCCTCTAACAGTTGTCCCATTATATTTGTATTCAACAATCAGACTCATATTCTGGTAAAGAGTAAGCCATCTACAATTCTTAGGTAAATCCCTTACCTTTTCTGAGCTTGAGTTACTCAGCAGTTAAATGGCCTGCTTCTTTGGAAGTATGCGAGGGTCAAATGGGTTATAGGAAACCATATTGACTGACATAATGATTACCTTTCTACAGTATAGTTCCTTCTCTTCTTTTCTCCCTCTTGACATCCCTTGCATAATTATTTACTGACCATATACTGTGTGTTTGAGAAGATGCTGGGTCTGGTGGGAAGATGAAGGATGCATTAGACTCCATATGACCACGGATCAAGATGACATACAGGGAGGCCACTACCTATCCTCAAGGCTGATGGAACTTTGATACAAGGGTCCTGAGGGCCTCAGGAAAGGGCGTGGAGTCAGGCTCGATATGGACTGATTGAAATTTGTCATAATGGACAGGTATCATCTGCAGAGCCAAGCCAGTAGGAGAATTCAGAGTAAAAGAGGCCGCCTTTTTGAGAACACTGCCCCAACTTGTTGAATGGGAATGAATAGACCTTGCATTTAATAGAGGTGGTTTTAGAGGCGTGAACAAATGGTTCTGGCTTTTTAGGGCCCAACAACTAATTTTGAGAGGTTTAGAAACAAAATAATAATAACAAAATCATAAAATGCTACACAAAGACAAAACAAAACAAACGAACAAACAACCATAATGGACTTCCAAAACCGTAGGAACTTTATGAAAGAACAGTAATGAAGTGAGCAACATTCAAGTGCATTGTGGGGTAGAGTGAGGTGGCAGGAATGACTGTTGACAGCTCTGGAGTCACCAACCCTCAAGCACTCCCTGGTGAACGGGGATTATAATCAGCATAAATCTAAGTGACTGTCAGGAGCAAAGCAGCCATGCCCGGAAGTGTGGCCTGAGTTAAGATTATTTTGGCTGAGGGTAGCTGCCACTGTACCTGCCACCAGAGGGCCTTGCCCTGCTCAGGACTTCTGCTTTATAACTCTCCTTTGGAGGCTGGTTTACCAGCAACCAGTTGTTCCATGGGAGCAGAAGTATGTCCTATGCAGAACTTCCTTGGTTGCAATTTTTTAGAAGTTGTTCTTTTTAAAAAATATATTAATAATTCATATTTGCAGCAAAAGTACGAAGAATAGAATAGATTACCTGAAATCTTTATGCCTAGAAACAAACACATCATTAATATTTTGATATGTTTCCTTCTAGTCTTTTTGTTTTCTGTGAATATACATTTAAAAACCCACATATAGTTGGGATTGTATTATGTTTACTATTTACTAACTTGCTTTTCTCACTTGGGACCTCATGAACCTCTTTTCTTTACATTCAGTCTTTTTACTTAGTGTTTAATATCTGTCCAACATCTCAACAATTGGATTCCTCTAATTTACTATCCAATTTCTTTGCAATCTTATACATACATACACACTTTAGAATTTATTTAACTCATTTATGTGGAAGGTGAGTGTACATATGTGTGTATGTATGCATTTGTATTTATATGTGTGTGTATATATACATATATAAAATATATATAAATATATATATAACCACATACTAAATTTTTATTCTGATTTTTATAAACAACACTATGATGAACGTGTCCTCAAAATAGTTTCCTCTGGCAACGTACGTTATGATAGCCTTAGAATAAATTCCTAAGGTGGAATCACGGATCAAATGGTAATTCATGAACTATAGTGAATTTAAAGGAATTTAAAAGTTTTTCTCATATATTCAAAAAAGATGAACTTTCCACAAAGATTGAAATAATTTTTTTAAGATTTTACTTATTTGAGAGAGAGAGAGAGCAAGCAGTGGGAGTGGGGAAGGGCAGAGGGAGAGGGAACAAGAGTTCTAAGCAGACTCGGCACTGAGCGTGGAGCCTGCACGGGGCTCGATCTCACGATCCAGAGATCACCACCTGAGCCAAAACCAAGAGTCAGGCACTTAACTGACTGCACCACCCAGGCACCCCAAAGATTGAAATAATTTCTAACACCATTGGACGATACATTGTAAAATTTAGATGCTCTGGCTCTTTCCGGTACAGTAGCCACTAGAATGGCTATTTCCATTTTAATTTTTAAAATTTTATTTGGGAGAGAGAGAGTGAGCGAGAGAGAGAGAGAGAACAAGCGGGGAGCTGCAGGCAGAGGGAGAAGCAGACTCCCCACTGAGCAGGGAGCCTGATGCGGGACTCGATCCAGGACCCTGGGATCATGACCTGAGCTGAAGGCAGACACTTAACCAACTGAGTCACCCAGGCACCCTACATTTTAATTTTAATTCAGATTAAACTACATTAAAAATTCAGTTCTTCAGTTGTACCAGTAACATTTCCAGTGCTCTGTAGCCACGTGTAGTTAATGACATGTGTATTGGACAGTGCAAGTTAGAACTTGCCATCATCATAGGAAGTTCTATTGGATAATGCTGCTCTAATATCTTCACAAGTTCCTTCATGGTTGTATTTGAAATTCTTCTAAGTTAGACAAAAAATATGAACAACACATATTTTGAGAGTGATTAATTTGGTTTGTTATAGATTCCATAGTAAAAAATTTCACCATTCCTTTGAAAATGAAAAATATTGTGTCTCTCTGAAAATGTAAGAAAATGGAAATTGTGACTTTGTCTTGCTTACTCATTCTCTACTAAGCTGAAAGCTAAGCACCAGTGTTTAAACTAACATCAGTGTTGATAATGATTATAGGTTACTGCGTGCTTGCTATGTGCCGGTGTGTAACTACTGCAACTCAGGGATTCTTCACAAGGAACCCAGGAGCTGCAGTTATTATCCACAGTTTACAGAGAAGGGAACTGATGTAAATAGAGGTCAAGAATCTTTTACAGAGTCACATAGCCCGTACATGGCTGAATTCTTATTGGGAACTAAGCGTTCTGGCTTCAGGGTCCATAATCTTAACCACTAGCTATACTGTTTCCAAGAATCCGAGACTGTTAGGGAAAAGACTAGCTCTTTGCCATGCTGCAGAACCATGCACACATGTAGTAAAGAATGCTTCTCAGTTGTTGAAGAAATACCCTCACCAAACATACACAGAAACTCATCTACACAGCCTTTTTGTTAAGGAGGTTCCACTGAGCCCTGTCTAATCCGGAATGAAGAGTGCTCAGAGCATTGTGGGGAAACTATTATTCACTTGTATTCCAACACTATTTGATTTAGCAGAATCTAAGTCAGATGTATGTATTTTACACATTTCTTCTCTATCCATCTTCTATTATGGTCTGAAGTTTTGTTAATAAGCCTGGGAAGAAAAGAAGGAAAAAGGAGGAATTTAAAATGTAGTCAAAATCAAAGAGCTTGAGCCCAAACACACTCATCTGATGTGGGTATTTGTTTGCTTTTGAAGGATCAGAGGCGACATATTTAAGCAAATCTCCTAGATGCCTAAATTTCAGCAAGGAGGGAACAAATCCCAAACACAATCTTGAGGGTGGTCAGGTCCAGGCAGAAAGCAGTCTGGGCATTTTCAGTTTCAACCTTTTCCAAAAGGTGTCACTCTAAGGCAGCAGTGGGGAGTGGGAAGGAGGTGGAGATAGAAATGTCAGATAAGAGTAATTGGAAAAATAAGATTAGTCGCCCTCTTTTTCACAGATTCTTCGCCACAAGCATCACTGTCTGAGAAGTTCTTGCTGTTGGGGAGGGAGGGTTTCAGCGTTTATCTTCACCCTCTGATCTCTGGGTGACCTTCTCTGTGCCCAGAGCAGACCTGGGCTGGGTCCCAGCTATTCCCACAGGACCAATTCACATTCCGGTTTGGCTATATAACCTGGGATATGGGGATTTCATTGGCTCTGTGTTCTGGTGCAAACTGAAAACTACCATCCTCTTGCACTCAGGATGAGTGAAGACAGAAAACCAGGATGGATGGTGAAGGCTAAGGCAGAAGGGCCCATGTATTTTTAAAACATGGTTTAACTGTTTAAAAATTCCAAATCATTAACACAAAATAGACACTAACTCAATACTGACATATGATTTAAGGGGAAAAAATAGTTTTATCAAAATATTTGAAGATCAGTTCTTGCCAAGCAAGCCTCATGAAAAGCACAGGACATTGCCACGTGTCAGGAAGAGACACACAGAACCCAGAGTGGGGCTCTTGGCAGATAACTGAGAGAGAAGCTGGTTTTCAAATATTTAGTTAAAGAACACAAATGTATGTGTAAGTTTAAGTCGACACATGTTAATGATTTAAGGTCTTAAACAGGTTTTTTATTTTATTGTTTTAAGGCTCCGCAGTTCACTTTAAAAGTTCCGACAGTTTCTCCAGAGCTGGGTGTAAGCACTAGACTCTTCAGAAATTCATTTAACCGCTTCATTATTCTTAAAGTGTACAGAGTTATGAATTATTCAAAATGCAGTTGAATAGTCCTGGAAATTTAACCATTTTATAAGACAGTTTTTATGATCTGCCACATGGAATGACTAATAAAATCAGAAATGACACACAGTTATTTAAGTGTTTTTTAAATGGTGTGGCCTAATAGACATCTAGCTTGAAGAAACCTTTGATTATTATGTTCTAGATTTGTAACAACAAGCTGATGTATTTTAAAATGTAATCTTAGCTTTCTAGATATAGTATTGGAAATTCAGTTTTGACATATTTGGGGACCTTTTAGGAAATTATTTTAAATTGGAACATCTTGGGTCTTATAAAAAACTTCTGAGGTTGCTATGAATTCTGTTCTCATCGAAGGTGGCATTTTAGGAATTAAACAGTTTTCTAAATTTTTTTCCCCAGGAAATATTATTGTCTGGTAGATTACCAATAGATATATCTCTGAAAGCAGCAAATGCTATGTGAAATCAAGACAAATATGTTGATTTCCTGCTGGGCTTCTCAAAAGTGGCTTTTGACTCATAATCATTGTGATTCTTCAAGTAGCAATTCGCTAATGCACAGGACTGCAGAGCCTCACAGCCTGGTCCACCAGGGCTCATTTTTTCCTTCCTCTTCAATAAGCCACTCCCACTTGACTGATTTACGGAGGTGGACCATGAGACCTAGGGTAGGACTGGGTCTTGTTTCACTCTTGCTCATCACTCAGTACTTTTCTTTAGTAGTTTAAAAAAAAGATTTATTGATTTATTGATTGATTTATTGATTGATTTGAGAGAGAGAGAGACAGACAGACAGAGAGCAGGGAGAGGGGCAGAGGGAGGGAGAGAGAAATCCTCAAGTAGACTCTGCTGAGCGCAGAGTCTGATGTGAGGCTGGATCCCAGGACCCTGAGATCATGATCTGAGATGAAATCAAGCATCAGCAGCTTAACTGATTGAGCCACCCAGGCGTCCCTAGCTTGCTTGCTTGCTTGCTTGCTTTCTTTCTTTCTTTCTTTCTTTCTTTCTTTCTTTCTTTCTTTCTTTCATCACAATTGTGATTAAATAGTTTTTTGATTTCAGCTTGTCTGCCAAACCAGACAGCTTCTGAGGATGATCCTGCCACAAATGTCCAGCAGAGTGCCTGGCACGTAAGAGATGCCCAGTGAGGTGGTGAAAAGAAGGAGGGAGTGCACATTTTCCAGGTCCCAGGGTAGAGCATGTGGAATGCAGACTAAAAGCTGCTTGCTTGTACCCCAACTCAAAGCTTGGGACGTTTTTATTGTGCCATCCTGAACCTCACAGTTTCTGGGTGCTCTTAGTGGCTGCTGGGGTATCAGTGAATATAGGCCCCCCTTGCATTCAGGAGCTGAATAACTGAGCCCCCCTCATCTCCATAGCAAGGAGAAGGTGCTTGAGGCAAACAGAGAGCAAGACCTTGAAGGGTGTTTGGTGAAGATGGCAAGGGGACCACTGATTTATGGGGTAGGAAAGTATCAGGTTTGGACTCACACTTCATCCATCATTGCACTAAGTGAGTCAAAGGAGGGTATTTCAGAATCACACCTTTGCATTCCCCTTCCTGCCATCCTGCAGATACTTACTGAGTATGGACACTGGTGTTGTGTCAGGGGCTGAAGGGGCTTCCAAAGAGGATGGAGATGTGGTCCTTGCCCTCCAGGGGATTATAGTCCAGTGTAGCAACTAAGCATCCACATGAAAAGTTGTGCAGAAATGTGAAGTCCATTTAATTAAGTGGTAGAAAGTCAAGTGTAGACAGTAAGAACTGGTACTTGGAACTTGGGTTGGATGGAGGTAATGTGGCTAGGAACCCCTCCCAGGGACAATGGTAATTGTCATGGACACTTCCAAGGGGTCCAGCGGAAGGCGTTCAATGCTTTATGTGTTTTACTTCCCTTTATGCTTGTGCCAATGCTGTGAGGTAGTTTCTATGTCCTCCCCATATAGGGGAGGACTTGCAGGCTTAGAGAAAGGTCAGTAATACCCAGGGCTCCTAGACTAGGCTGCACTTTGGAATCATCTGGATTTTTTTTAAAAGATTTTATTTATTTATTTGACAGAGAGACAGCCAGCGAGAAAGGGAACACAAGCAGGGGGAGTGGGAGAGGAAGAGGCAGGCTCCCAGCGGAGGAGCCTGATGTGGGGCTCGATCCCAGATCGCCAGGATCACGCCCTGAGCTGAAGGCAGACACTTAACGACTGTGCTACCCAGGCGCCCCTGGATCTTTAATAAAATGTAAAAGTCTGATTCCCACCCTCAAACATTTTGATTTAATTGGTGAAGACGCAACCATGGCATCAGAGTTCTTAATATGTCTCCGAAGGGTTCTGATGTGCAACAAGGTTTAGGAAGCACTGTGTTCAGATTAGCCTGAGGTTGTAGAGATCCTATTGTGAAACCAAACTTGATCCGGGTATGTGCTTTTCCAACTTTTAATCACTGTACCCTTCCTGCCATCCTGCAGCTATTTATTGAGTAGGGACACTGGAAGGAGTGTCAGGGCTATGAAGGAAGCCCGGGCTCTGTGACAGAGCCTTAAAGTGGGGTGATTTTGGTAACTGGAAGGGGTCATTGCCGGGCAGTCCAGGGCTGGGCATGCATGCATGTGTGTGTATGCAGTTGAGGATAGGTGACAGGAAGCACAGTATTTGAATTCAGTAATAAGCAAACATAAAATGGGTTGAATACCTACCAGGCACTGTATTAGTAAGAGCTAACACGTCTGTGGCACCAAGTACTAGGCATTGTTCTCAGGGTATCACAGATGTTAACCCACTGAATCTTCACAAAAACCCTGTGAGCTGAGTTCTGTTATTACTCTCCCATCACACGTGAGGAAACTGGGGCTCAGTGAACTATTGTAACTCTCTCAGAGTGGCACAGATAGTAAGTGGTAAGCTAGCTCCTGAATTCTGTTTTTTTACCACTGGGCTGTGCTACCTCTTCTGTTTTCTTATTTGCCAGTGTCTGCACTAAGAACTTTACATTCATCGCTTCATTTAATATTTGCAGTAACTCTTATGAGAGGTACTATTGTTACAGATGAGAAAATTCAGACCCTTTCCCAAGGTTCTATGACCAGTAGGTGGTAAAACAGGTGTTATTAGTATAGTCTGGCTTCATAATCATGCTTTTAATTATTCTCAGCATTTTAAAATACATTAAATTTTAAAAAAATCAAAATCCTGAGTAGAATTCTGTATGTAAAGCAAAAGTGGAACAACTCCCTGTGAGTGTGGGAAGGTTGGAAAGATCTCTGCTGATTCACACTCCTCCTCCCATGCCACTGACCTATTTATCAGCCCCCAGATGCCCTTGGGAACCCCTGGTGCTCAAGGAACACATTTAGAAAACCACTACTGTGGGTAATTGGGAGCTCCTTGAGATGTTGGAGCCAGGCCAGTGATATTTTTGACAAAATATTGGTGGTTTAGGTATATTGTCTTGGCAGTAGAGATAAGTTATGACAGTGAGTCCTATGGGACATCTTTGAATCCCAGACCCATAGGCCCCAGTTTAAAGACACTTTGAAACACACACAGTCAAAACAGCTGAAAAAAATCAAAAGGGTAGTCTAATTCTTCAATTTGTGTCTTTGGAAAACATTGAAGGGGCCCCAGGAATAGCCCCTAGCAACTTTTTCCTCCTTCCCTTTTTCTCTTCTTTACAATTTCCTAATTCTGCCCTTAAATGAATCCCCAGTCTCAA